>NW_026062616.1:0-59629 GCF_023897955.1 Schistocerca gregaria | reverse complement strand
ACACTAGATCGCGTGTTAAATAAACGACGCCGACAGGCGGGGATCAGCAGAACGAGCAGATTCCGGAGAGCGAACGAGACACACACACACACACACACACACACACACACACACACACACACACACGCACGCACGCACGCACGCACACACACACAAACCCCCCCGAGCCGAGAGAGCACAGCACCACCACGTGTCGGCCTCCGCTCACCCGACTCGGCTGGGCTGGGCTGGGCTGGCGGCCGGGCCGGATGCACGTACACGTACGGCTACAGCCACTACCCGTACACAGCCGCTCTTCACGCAACACCAGCCAAATGGCGCGCCCGCGGCTCGTCGCGGTCGCGGTCGCGGTCGCAACGCCACGCCGGCACACTTTCGGCACCACCGTTTTCGCGCGCACCGCAAACAAAAACGCAGCCGACACACACAGAAAAAAAAAAAAAAAACAACACAGAGCGCGAGAGACGGGCGGCGGCGGCGCACCTTTCGCCAGCCGGCAGGCAATCGACTCGCCCAGTACGACAAACGTGCACGCCACCCCACCCACCAACCAACCAACCAACCAACCAGTCGTCGTCGTCGTCGTCGTCCCGAAATCAAACAAACTCTCAAAAGCACAGCCCCTGCTGCCAACGGACGCAGGCGCCACGCAGCTCCCTTCCCGCCACACTCGATTCGCAGCGCAACTCACCCGGCACACCGTCAAACGACGGGCTGGGCTCGCCGCATCGCCGCAACCTACACACCTTCCCCGCCACGACGCACAGCCCCACCAGACGCCCGTGCCGCAACGACACTACTGCACTACCACTACCGCACTACTCCTCTCGCCCTTGCCATACACGACACAACACGCCAAAAAATGAAAATCCAAATACAAACAAAAACACCGCCCCCACGACCCAAACACACGCGAGGCAAGGCACGCAGCAAACGGCGTCCCCTCCGCGTCGCGCCATCAACCTACACACACAAGGCAACCAACAACAAACAGCCAGCCAGCCCCACTCTCACGCCGCAAAAACAGAAAACACACCGAAACCGCCAAACGCCGCACATTCGCGCTTCGCACTCACCACACACCTCTCGGCATCCGTTTCGCACACAACGACGCGACGCACAATACATCATCACGGGCTACGCACGCACACCGCGACCCACTTTTTTACGACGCCCTCGGCAGAGCACACGTGCCCACGCCCACACACAGTCGACACAACGACGCAGCGCGCAGCAGACGCGGCCGCAACACATACCTCCCCGACGACGCGCCAACACCGCCAGCCACTGCTCACTCGCCCAAGCAACCCGTGCACACAACTGCCACACGCGTCCACCACGCCGCCGCCAACCACCCGCCCGCCAGGGGGCGCTCACGTCCGCGACAACAGCGCGGCACCGCCGGACCGGGCCGAACCGAGCCGAGCCGCCGCCTCCTCTCCACTCGGCACGCCACGTCCTGCTTGCAAAACACATGGCTCGTCCCTCTGTACACACAACGCGCCTGCCTGCGGTCGCCGCCGGCATCTATCTACCTGCGCATCGGAGCCAGGCCGGCAAGCCCACACTTAAATAATGCACTTCACCAGCCAAACAAACCCACTCTTCCTTTCTTTGCACAGCGCATGCAACAGCAGCCCCAGGAGCCGGGCCCGCCGCCAGCGTCTCCTCCTCCTCTGGGCACAGCCAGCCAGCCGTTCCCACCGCCCCGCCCCTGCTCTGCAGAACAAGAAAAAAACGAAAAAGTACCAACACACGCACCCAAAGCGTAAGCCACACAAGACCAGCCTCTCCAAGGCCACACACACGCAAAAAAAAACAAAAAAAAAAAAACAAAAACACTACAACAAAATAAAATAAAATGAAAAAGAAAAAGCAAGCTGTCGCCTCGCCCCCGCCCGTCCCCCCACCCCACCACATTCGCCCCCTCCGCTTGTTTTCCTTTCTACAATTTCCCTCTTTTCCACCCAATATCCCGCCGCGGTTTACGGGCACCGGCCGATTTTGCGCCCGCCCACATGTGTGCCTACTCCCCACCACCATTCCCTCCGCAGCCCGCAGCCCGCTTTTCCCCCCTCCCTGCCCACACCACACCGACGGTGCTGACGTCGACACGCACCCAAGACAGGGGCCACGACCGTCTTTTTTCCTGGGCCCATCCCCGCACCGCACCTCCTTCCAATCATCAACGCTGTGGCGCCTGTGTCCGCGCGAGACGCGTGCGCGCCGCCTCTCTCAACATCCGTCCGCCGTCCGCCGTCCGCCGTCCGGCCCCGTTTTTCGGCCCCCAGGCCATCCGTCAACCACCACTGCCCCTGCCCCTGCCCCTGCCCGCCCCGCACCACACCACACACCGCTGCTTGCCCCGGCCGTTGCCACCAAAGGCGCCAACCGCAGCCCGCGCGCGCCAGAAACTACAGGGACCCAGCCGACCGACGAAAATCAGAGCAATTGGCCGGGAGGATCAAAAAGAGAGCTCCGAAAACCACCGTAGCGAGGCGTGGGAGGAAACGTTACGAGAAGCAGGAAGGGACCAGGAAAAATTCTGGAAATTTCTTAAAACTCGTAAACTAGACACGAAACATCTACATCTACATGGGGAAGGAACGACCCCACAGACCGAGCTGAAGCACTGGCGGATTCACTAGAAAGGCAATTCCAAGCACCAGAAGCGGTAGATGACGAAACTGATGACCACCAGGAAATGGTACTCAGAAGGGTAAAACCGCATCCTAAGTGCCCCGATCAGAACATCTTTCACAATCCAATAAACGCAGAAACCCCGTATCTTATCACATCACAAACATACACACATCCTAAGAAGGCATCAGGCCCAGATTCCATCAAACCGCAACTACTACATCACCTACCTCCAGCAACTATCAATTATCTATCTAACATCAATATATAATGCTTGCTTCAGACTAAACTACTTGGAAACAGGCCCGAGTCATCACATTACCAAAGCCAAACAAGGACTTATTATTTCCGCAAAACTATAGGCCAACTTCCTTGGAAAGGTCCTCGGAAAGCTCATTCAAACTGAACTGAAGAAATTCAATTCTTAAAGGATAACAACATAATCATCCCACAACAATTCCGATTCCGCGAAGAACACAGCACCACCCACCAGGTGACCAGACTAGTCGAGCACATATGTCAGGCCAGAA
The DNA here is from genome assembly GCF_023897955.1 of Schistocerca gregaria. NCBI lineage: Eukaryota > Metazoa > Arthropoda > Insecta > Orthoptera > Acrididae > Schistocerca > Schistocerca gregaria. The sequence continues at coordinate 56,459 of NW_026062616.1, read as the reverse complement.
ACATTAGACACAGTACTGGAGCAGTCCTGCTTGACATCGGATAACGCCTTATCTACAAGCTCCACCAGTACAACTGCCCCATCCACATTATTGCTTCTTTTCTCCGCAACGGAGCATTCTATGTCCATGTACCAGGAGCGGCAAGTAACACTAGATCCATAGAGGCTGGAGTCCCGCAAGGCTCAGTGCTGGGGCCCATTCTCTACTCAATATACACAAACAAACAGCTGGGAGGACACTTGTCACTATTTGCAGACGACACTGCAGTCTACCGCAGCAGTTCTAACCTGCAATATAGAGTCACAAAAATAGAGCAACACCTACAATCCATCCAGAAATGGGCTAACCAATGGAAACAAAAAACAATAAACGCGGAGAAAACCCAAGCAATACAATACGATTCACATTCAAAAAGAATACCTCCTAACCTGCATATACGCCTCAGAAATAACAATCTTCCATGGTCAGGCACAATAAAGTATCTAGGCATCAAGCTGGACAAGAGGTTGACATTTAGAGACCATGTTACACACGTTTGTAACAAGGCTGCAGCAGCAATATTCAGACTGTACCCAATCATCAAAGGAAACAGAATAAATATGCGCGCCAAAAAGAAAATCTTCAAAACCGTCATAGGAACCAGCCATCACTTACGGCTCTGAAAATCTGGTCAATGGCCGCAGACACCAAACATAACAAGAGTAAAAAAGGGTGCAGAACAAATACTTCAGAATTACTGCTGATGCCGGCCGGTACCAGACAAACCGAGACATATACACAAACCATAACATACTCAATCAAAATCCCGGAAATCATCCAAAGAAAAATCCATAAAGTTGTTTTTGTTGTTTTTTTTTTTTTTTTTTTTTTTTTTTTTTTTTTTTTTCCACCAAACCACGGATTCGAACCACCCACTCATCAGAAATCTGGGACAAAATCCACCCGACCCAAGAACGACATTTCCCATCACGACAAAACACCACAAACTACAACATACCATGATAAACAAAAATAAAATACAAACACCATAACACTCACTCAAACAACAAACATCTACACACACCCAAGAGACCCATCATTTTGTTACCCAACATAATCAGACAGAAGGCAGGGATCAAGGACAGATCCGGTCCTTCGAGTACAGGGGGTAAAAAATACCCATCAGACCAGCTCTCTCTCTCTCTCTCTCTCTCTCTCTCTCCTCCTCGCTTCTCCGTGCCGACGCTGCCCCGCACACGCGTTCGCGTTCGCGCTCGCGTTCGGCCGACACCACACGACAGGTCTTTGGTGCCCCGCCACTGCGCGCACGCACGCCTCCTCCTCTTCCTTAGTTCTTTTTCGCTTTTCTTTTCTCCCCCGCCCCCCGCTCTCACCGCCACATCATCCCGCAACCCTTGGGGGATGTTTCCCAACATCAACGCGCCCCAATTCCACTCTCTGCCCGTGCCGCACTCTCCACTTTGCTTCTCCCCGTCCCCTACACACACGACTACCGAAACCCCGGTTGACACACCTTCTCGTAGGACAGGGGTGCGTGCGTGCGTGCGTTGTCTTGACGGTGACAGCAACAGCAACGGATCCGTCCATCCCATTCCCCCCCACTCGGTAAAGAACCATTTTCAACCCACACTACACAACAAGGGGGGCACACACGAACGCGAAAGAAAGGGCAGGGCAGGGGCAACTATCTCGTACACATTCTTCCTCAGAACCCACATATCGCATCAACGAACGGCAGGCCAATTGCGGACTCAGCCGTGTCAGGCAAATCCAACCCCAACCAACACCTCCCACGGAAACCCTGACACTGATCCAGCAGTACGTCCACATACATCGCCACACCAAATACGGGTGACGAGTGAGCAACAAATGGAACAATACACAACAAGGGCTGACCTAATAAAAACTGCACGTCACGTCATACCTTCCAGACAGACGCAGTTCCGACGGGACGGCGGAACCGTATACGTACCTTTCAGCCACAACAACCGACCGACTGGACACGCCCGCGTCTCCAGCCAGCCAACCACCAGGGCCACACAGCCCGCAAGTTTCAGCGTCAACACTTCTTAACGTACGTTGCAAACTTTTCAAAACATTGCCACACACACACACACACACCCCACGAAAAGCGTCAACCTCTCTCACACTGGATACACTCAACACTTTTTGTCGGCGGAGCTTGAGGCCAACGGTTGACACACCCCCACCGGCCACACAGGTTTCCCTTTGAAAATTGCAGTGACGGAGGAGACGCGGCATTACGAGAGGGTTGTTTCCGAGAGCGCGAGCTGGACGGAGCTGCGGCGCCGCCGCCGAGGGGTAATGAACGCACGCGATGCCGCATGACAGCCCATCACCCAAAGTTTCACCCACAACTGCACAGGTCGCACCCCCTTTTCGCGCCATACTAGTGTCGATCGTCAATTACAGCTGACGGTGTTCGCATTTGCCACTTGACGGGGGGGAAAAGAAAACAAACATCTGACACGCCATGTGTTTCTCTCTCTCTCTGTTACATCTAGGTCATTCGGCAGCCACTGTAAAAAAAAAAAAAAAATATTTTTACGACATGGTTGGGTAAGTGATTTAAAGACAACAATTGTGGGTCACACACCATAGACCATTTCGATAGTGTTCTTGTTCTTCTCTTTTTCCTTTTTTTATCGCTCAATTGAAATAAAACCTGGGGATGATGCAATGCTGCGATATGGCACAACCGTCGTCCATTGTACACAACTCGGGAACAAAAAGAAACCAATTCAGGGAACGTTCGTTCCTTCACAACGTTTCTTTCAACGCACTTGGTCTTTACCATCCTGTATATTCAACACACATTTCCTTTCATCAAACTAGGGCATTTCCATAACAGTATTTGCAATACTGCTTCTTCGACGTCATTTCACCATCTTAACTAGAGACAAACAAACAACAAAATAGGAAAACAGCCCTGAGAACCCCGTCCACCAAATTTCAGTTAGCACGGCATCCAAGATTCTTTTCCGGGGAGTGTGCAGTGCAGCTGACGCTGCTCAGACCATATACCGTCGCCAGTCTCACTCAACTCTTGCGCATTCCATTCTACGCTACGTGACAATGCAAAAATGAATGAATCAAACCCGCCCAGAGAGCGTCTTGTGCGAGGGGACACACGATATAGAGAACAACAAAACACACAGGGGACACCACCAAAGTTGGAGAGAACGTTTCCACCACGGCAGCCGCGCCGTTACGCGCTTTTTTTTTTCCTCCCCCCCACTGCACACCTCCGACACCACGGGAACGTTCACCGTCCCGTTGCCCTACACTGGCGTTTCTTTTCAACCCCCCACCCTATTCCTCGCTCCCCGGACATTCGACCGATCACAAAGTGCAACCTCTCGTTACCGTCGGGTGCCCCTCTTCATCCCCGGGGCGCCAACAACAAAACAAAAACACCACCGACGCCGTCGTCTCGCGTCACCTCACTCAACTGAGCGGAAAATACACGTACATCCAGAATGACGACACCGCCTCCACAAACAAAAACCAGACGTCAGACGTCAGGTCGAAAGAGGGCACCGTACGTCGTGGCGCGTGGTCTCCTAACTCACCTCGCGCGTACAAATACAATGCAATGCGTGTCTCCTCACGTTCACACACACCTCCACGCTCCACTTTTACGTCGCCCAACCAACCAACTAACTTAACGCACCCGCTCGGCGTAGAAGCAGCTGTAGGCGGCAACGTGTTTCTCACCCTCGCCACCAACGGTGTGACATCCGACAGTCGCGGTTTGCTTTCCGTTCCACACCTCCGGCCATACCATACAAAGGGGACAAAAAAAATATATATATATATATATATATATATATATATATCAAACAAGCCAACTCCAGCGATCCGCCCCCCTAACACCAACACGTCTCGAAACACCCACGCCCACGACCCGGCTGTGGCTAAAGTGCGTATCCCAACGTCACACCAAAACCAAAGGCGCCGGCGCCGCACCACACCACAAGCTACAGCTACAGCTGTGCCGCCGTCCACCCGCTCACAACAACAACAACAACAACAACAACAACAACAATTCCGCCCTTCCCGCAAAGGCATTTCGGTGGCCCTGAAAAGGGCCGTTTTTTCTTTTCTTCGCCGCGCCGCGGACGAGCCTCCTATTTCCAAGAGCCACCTCCTTACTTGGAGCTCGTGTACTTGGTCACCGCCTTCGTGCCCTCGCTCACCGCGTGCTTGGCCAGCTCGCCAGGCAGCAAGAGCCGCACAGCGGTCTGGATCTCGCGGGACGTGATGGTCGAGCGCTTGTTGTAGTGCGCCAGGCGAGAAGCCTCGGCCGCAATGCGCTCGAAAATGTCGTTCACGAAGCTGTTCATGATGCTCATCGCCTTCGAAGAGATGCCCGTGTCAGGGTGCACCTGCTTCAGCACCTTGTAGATGTAGATGGCATAGCTCTCCTTCCTCTTGCGCTTCTTCTTCTTGTCGCCCTTCGAAATGTTCTTCTGCGCCTTGCCAGCCTTCTTGGCGGCTTTCCCGCTAGTCTTGGGCGGCATCACGAACAAACAGTCAGTCAGTCAGGCGCTCCGCTCCAGTCAGCGTCTCCCCACACAGTGGCACCCGCCGCACGCCGCCGCCGCACCTTTACCAGCTCGCCCTGCTGCGGCCGCCGACCAATGGGGCGCGCGCGCAACCGGCCGCCGCACCCGAGCCCATAAAGGACCCCCACCCCGCCGGCGCCGGCACGCACTCCGCTGCTCGACTCGCTGCGGCTCGCACCGTTTGGGGCGTTGTGCTTTTCTTTCTCGCTTCTTTCCAAACTAGCCCATCGCCATGTCCGGACGCGGAAAGGGAGGCAAAGTCAAGGGCAAGTCAAAGTCCCGCTCAAGCAGGGCTGGGCTCCAGTTCCCGGTCGGCAGAATCCACCGCCTCCTGCGCAAGGGAAACTACGCCGAGCGCGTCGGCGCCGGGGCGCCCGTCTACCTCGCCGCCGTCATGGAGTACCTCGCGGCTGAGGTGCTCGAGCTGGCCGGAAACGCGGCCCGCGACAACAAGAAGACGCGCATCATCCCGCGCCACCTGCAGCTCGCCATACGCAACGACGAGGAGCTCAACAAGCTCTTGTCGGGCGTCACCATCGCACAGGGAGGTGTCCTGCCCAACATCCAGGCCGTCCTGCTGCCAAAGAAGACCGAGAAGAAGGCCTAAAAGAGAGACAGCGCAATCGGCAACCGCCGCGTGCTCCCTTGGCACGCAGCGCGCCATTTGCCGCCTCGGCTCAAAAAACAAAACACAATCGGCCCTTTTCAGGGCCACCACACAAACCTACGTCCAAAGCAGAATTCCAGTCGTTCGTCGCACCACTTTTCTCTCTCTCTTTCTGTGTACGGTTTTTTCCTTCTTACACACACAGGCGCCGCCATCTTGTACACACGTACTTGGCCACCTCCTCCACTCAACTCCACGCACGCACAGTCTCGCGACCATTAACCAGCACACGTGGCGCACAACAACACACCTCAAAAATAACCCCTCGGCACTCAGCCGCGCCGCAACACACAGCCCATCCACCGACAAGAAGCATACAAGCAAAGAGGGAGGGGAAGGAAGGAAGGAAGGAAGGAAGGAGCTCACACAACGCAAGGGCACGCTTCCTTCCCTCCCAACCGCACCGCACACCACGTCAAAAAAACCCTCCAAACAAAACTAAAAGGCCAAGTAGACTAAAAAGGAAAAGAGAAAAAACCAGCAACACAGACTCTTTCGCACTTTTCAACTTCCGAACACTGTGGTGGCCCTGAAAAGGGCCGTTTCTCAATCTCTCTCTTTCCTTCCTTCGGTCTCACACCGCCTAACCGCCGAAACCGTACAGGGTGCGCCCCTGCCTCTTCAGGGCGTACACCACGTCCATGGCCGTCACAGTCTTGCGCTTGGCGTGCTCAGTGTACGTCACCGCGTCGCGGATCACGTTCTCCAGGAACACCTTCAGCACTCCGCGCGTCTCCTCGTAGATCAGACCAGAGATGCGCTTCACGCCGCCCCTGCGCGCCAGGCGGCGGATCGCGGGCTTCGTGATGCCCTGGATGTTGTCGCGCAACACCTTGCGGTGCCGCTTGGCGCCACCCTTGCCGAGCCCCTTTCCTCCCTTGCCGCGGCCTGTCATTCTTCTTCTTCTTCAAGCGTCTCAACCACAATAATATAAAAAACAAGAAAGCAAGGCAAGCTCCTCACCCGGCGCTAGCGAGTCGGCTACGGTTGTGGCGCCCAGCGCTCGCTCGCTCGCTATAACTATCGAGCAGTCCTATGCTCGAGTGTTGGCAGTATAAGCGATCTAGCGCTATTCCTGCTGATAAAATGGTTTTCTGAAAACGGAGAGTCCTATCTTGATGAACCGTCCTCTCGGATGCATTGCATCCTATGGGGTTACGAGTGGTTTAGGCTCGTAAATCGAAATTGATGGGTGGTTGGTGTCTCAGGAGTGTTATTATTTCCGGAGAGAGTAAAGGTGATGGTGGGATTGTTTCCTCGGCCTCAGTCGGGTCTCGCGGTGGTGATTCGCGACCCGTCGAAGACTCCGTCTCCGCGCCCCCGCCTGAGACCACAAAAATGTGTTCCCAGTCAGAGGGCGTGAAGACGGGGTACTTGTTGATGACATATAGGTCCTTCTTTGATACCAGCCTCCTGAGGACCTGGTTTTGCCTCACTGGTCCGTATGGCTGGTGGGGAAGGGAAGGTTTCGGCCTATCGGGAGGTGTGAAGGGGTAGGGGTTGTCCATGTGCGGGTAGGACCCGTCACGAAGGGACGCAGCGATCTTCCGCAGCACAGGTTGCACACTTTGCTCCATGGGAAGCGGTAAGCATGCTGTCGTTGCCGCGGGAGTTGGAGGAGTCTCGTTGTGCGCCCCTTCGTCCTGCGCCAGCATCTTGTCCTCCCCGTCAGGAGGGAGAGCAGGCGACTCCACGTCCATAGGAGACGCCGCGAAGTCCGGCACGTTGGCAGGCGGCGCGGCGGGCTCCGTTTGGGTGGACGCGTCCACCCCCGCCGGACGTCTCGCTGTGGAAACGGCGGTGGGTGCAGACATCTTCTTCAGGACTCGCAGCTCCTCGCGCAGCTGTTGCAGCTGGCGGTGTACTGCCACGAGCTCCTCCTTCGTGGCGGCCCTCTCGGCCGCGATGGCAGCACGGAAGGACGCCAGTGCGTTGTCTGTCTCGGCTTCAGTTCGCCACGGCCCACCGTCCCCGCCGGGGCGGGGGGGCGGGACGGCCGTCCTGTTACCGGGGGCCGCTTCTACCTGTTGAGCAGCCTTCTTGCCTCTGCAGTCCTTTAGGTAGGCGCAGCTGCGCGCGTTTGCGGCGTGCGTGCCGCCGCAGTTCGCGCACTTGGCAGCCGCGCCACGTGGCTTGGTGCACGCACGTGTGTCGTGCGCCTCAGCACACTTCAGGCACGCTACCGTGCCCCTGCAGGCTTTCGCGATGTGCCCCAACTTCTGGCACTTGAAGCACTGCTGCTCCTGATGCTTCTTCGGGCGTCGTTTGCGTCCGCGGGCCTTCCCGATCGCTGCGACCAGGAAGTCTAATGCAGCCGCAATCTTGCCTCCTCTTCCGCCTCGAGCCATGTTCGTAGCGTGTGCCGCGTGGCGAGGGGCGTGTGCGCGCCGCCCCCCTATATAGACTCTGGGGCCCCGCGGCCCGCCCTCCCCTCCCCCCACCACCGCGCACCGAGGGCATATAAGCGCAGCACCCGGGGCGCGCGGGCCCGTTGTCAAGGCAGCACCGGACGCCGTCGCGCACGCATATCCTCCACGCCGCATCCGCATCCGCAGTAGCCATGGCCCGGACAAAGCAAACGGCCCGCAAGTCCACCGGCGGAAAGGCGCCGCGCAAACAGCTCGCCACCAAGGCGGCGAGGAAGAGCGCGCCCGCCACCGGCGGCGTCAAGAAGCCCCACCGCTACAGGCCGGGCACCGTCGCCCTGCGAGAAATCAGGCGCTACCAGAAGAGCACAGAGCTGCTCATCCGCAAGCTGCCATTCCAGCGCCTAGTGCGCGAGATCGCCCAGGACTTCAAGACCGACCTGCGCTTCCAGAGCTCCGCAGTCATGGCCCTGCAGGAGGCCAGCGAGGCCTACCTCGTCGGCCTCTTCGAAGACACCAACCTGTGCGCAATCCACGCCAAGCGAGTCACCATCATGCCCAAGGACATCCAGCTCGCGCGCCGCATCCGCGGCGAGCGCGCCTAAACCCGCACACCGCCAAACAAACAAAACGGCCCTTTTCAGGGCCACTAACGTCTCTCCGTCGCGAGCAAAACTTTGTCGGTCGCAACGACTAGTTCCCCACTCACTCTCCAGTCCAGTCCAGTCGTCCCACCCCCGGCCCGGCCCGGCCCGGCGCCGCCGTTTCCAAAAAAAAAAAAAAAAAAAAAAAAAGCACCGCACCGGCCGAGCCAAGTCGCAAGCGTCAATAGCGCCACCCACACAGGCCACGGCACAAAACGTGACGCCCGGAAAGCAAAGCAAAGCAAAGCAAAAAAGACTATTCCAAAACCACCACCAAGACAAACAAACAAACGCGGCGCAAAATAAATAGGTAAAAATAATAAAAGTAAAATACACTTTATGTAACACCAACCGCGGCGCCGCCGCCCACGCCCGCCAACGACCCCACAATCCAACCACCGCGGCACGCAAACACCATCCACACATGAAACAAACAAACAAACGCCAGCAAGCAAGACAGACAGACAAGGCAACCGACCGACCACGACACGACAATCAACACCTTCCCGACGTGCTTTGATGGCCCTGAGAAGGGCCGTTTTTGTTTTTGTCCGGGACCGCGCGACAGCCTCTGGTTGCGCGCCGGCCACCAGGCGACGGTGTCAACCGCCAACCCTTCCCTGCCCTTTTTACTTCTTCTTCTTGGGCGAAGCCTTCGCCTTAGACGGCGTCGCCGTCGCCTTCTTCGGGCGCGGCGCCTTCGGCTTCTTCGTCGGAACCTTGGCGGCCTTCTTCGCCTTCGACGGCGACTTGGCCTTGGCCGGCTTGGCCGCAGCCGCCTTCTTCGCACCCGCGGGAGCGGCCGACGCCGCAGACGCCTTCTTGGCGGCGCCCGCCTTCCGACCGGTCGCCGCCTTCACGCCGCCAGCCTTCTTTGCGCCGGCCGCACGGGCCCCCTTCTTCTCCTTGCTGGCCGGAGCGGCGCGCTTCTTCTTCGCACCACCGCCGCCACCACGAGCCTTGCCGCCCTCGGCCGCCCCGCCGCCGGCGCCGGCAAGCTTGAAAGAGCCCGACGCGCCCTTCCCCTTCGTCTGCACCAGCTCGCCAGCCACGACGGCCGACTTGAGGTACTTCTTGATAAAGGGCGCCAGCTTCTCCGCGTCCAGCTTGTAGTGCGCGGCAATGTACTTCTTGATCGCCTGCAGCGACGACCCGCCGCGCTCCTTCAGACTCTTGATGGCGGCCGTCACCATCTCAGAGGTGCGCGGGTGCGCAGGCTTGGCGCGCGGCTTCTTCGCAGACGACGCAGACTTGGCCTTCTTCGTAGTGCCGGTGGCGGCGGGTGCCGCGGCAGTCTCGTTCGTAGCCGCCTGGTCTGCCATCTTTTGCCTGTTCTCTTTTCTTTTTTTCCCCTTGGTTTCGCTTCCTTCTCTCCTTCGACGACGCACAACAGCGAGGGGCGCGCAGCAGAGAATAGCCGCGCACGCGCCTGGCCCAGCCAGTGTCGCGGGCGGGCGCGGACGGCCGAGAGAGCGGCCGCCACTCGGCGCGCCGCCGCGCCGCCGCGCCGCGCCTCCCGCGCTTGCTACCGCCCAACGTCCGACAGCCTGCGCGGAGCAGCCCCCAACCTGCGCCGCAACCACCCGCGCCATTCAAACCACCGAGGATGGGGCTACACACACCGACACCACGGTCGCCAACCAGTCGCCGCGGCGGCGCCGCAAACCACGGCCAAACTGCAGCCACCGCGCGCCACAGCCTGGGTCGGCCCGCCGAGAATCGCCGCCCCCGCCCAAATGCCGCCCCCACAGCCCCAGCCGACGACCCGCCACAATGGCCAAACCTTCGTCAAAACTCCCACACCGTCGCCGCGGCAGCCCGGCCACCGCGGCCGGCGCCACAGCCACACGAGCCGAGTCGTGCGGCGATGACGGCCGTGCACAAACGCACCTCCGCCGCCCCATCGCCTTCCGCCGTTTTCCCGATCGGCCCGCAGCCGTCGGGCCACGGCCGCGGGCCGTCCTCCTCCTCTCGCCTCGCCCGCCAACACCCACAGCCCTTCCAACACATTTTTTTTTCTTTTTTTTTTTTTTTTTACTTTTTTACGATCGCCGCCTGCGCAACATGGCACCGGCCGACGGAGCGCCAACCCCCCCGCCACAGGCGAAAACAAAACAACGATAAACAAACAAACAAAATAAATTTACCAGCCAGCCCCAACTACAGACACACCGAATCTGCCCTCACAGCCGACCTTACACGCCTCAACGTCAAAACAAAGGTGGTTTCTTTCTTTCAACGGTTACCTTACCTTAGGTTACGTCAGGTTAGGCTAAGAAGGCGTCAGGGTTAGGTTAAGCGTTGACGTGACGTCACGTCTTAACGTAGGCGTTAAGCTAAGGTTGCGGTCACGTACGTTAGGTTAAGGCGACTTGGGGGTTGGCCTAAGGGCTTAGGTTAGGTTACGTTAGTTTAGGTGGCTGCGTTAACGGCTTAAAGAAGTTTAGGAGGTTAAGGCGTCGAGGCGGCCGCACCCCCTTAGCTGCTGCGGCTCGGCCACGCCACGCTTTGGGGTTTCATAAGGTCGCGCGGCGGGTCGTCGGCACGCCGCAAAGGACAAAACTGCAAGACGACGTCGAAAAACAAACAACAGGTAAAAAATAAATAAGTAAAAATAAACGACGCCGACAGGCGGGGATCAGCAGAACGAGCAGATTCCGGAGAGCGAACGAGACACACACACACACACACACACACACACACACACACACACACACACACGCACGCACGCACGCACGCACACACACACAAACCCCCCCGAGCCGAGAGAGCACAGCACCACCACGTGTCGGCCTCCGCTCACCCGACTCGGCTGGGCTGGGCTGGGCTGGCGGCCGGGCCGGATGCACGTACACGTACGGCTACAGCCACTACCCGTACACAGCCGCTCTTCACGCAACACCAGCCAAATGGCGCGCCCGCGGCTCGTCGCGGTCGCGGTCGCGGTCGCAACGCCACGCCGGCACACTTTCGGCACCACCGTTTTCGCGCGCACCGCAAACAAAAACGCAGCCGACACACACAGAAAAAAAAAAAAAAAACAACACAGAGCGCGAGAGACGGGCGGCGGCGGCGCACCTTTCGCCAGCCGGCAGGCAATCGACTCGCCCAGTACGACAAACGTGCACGCCACCCCACCCACCAACCAACCAACCAACCAACCAGTCGTCGTCGTCGTCGTCGTCCCGAAATCAAACAAACTCTCAAAAGCACAGCCCCTGCTGCCAACGGACGCAGGCGCCACGCAGCTCCCTTCCCGCCACACTCGATTCGCAGCGCAACTCACCCGGCACACCGTCAAACGACGGGCTGGGCTCGCCGCATCGCCGCAACCTACACACCTTCCCCGCCACGACGCACAGCCCCACCAGACGCCCGTGCCGCAACGACACTACTGCACTACCACTACCGCACTACTCCTCTCGCCCTTGCCATACACGACACAACACGCCAAAAAATGAAAATCCAAATACAAACAAAAACACCGCCCCCACGACCCAAACACACGCGAGGCAAGGCACGCAGCAAACGGCGTCCCCTCCGCGTCGCGCCATCAACCTACACACACAAGGCAACCAACAACAAACAGCCAGCCAGCCCCACTCTCACGCCGCAAAAACAGAAAACACACCGAAACCGCCAAACGCCGCACATTCGCGCTTCGCACTCACCACACACCTCTCGGCATCCGTTTCGCACACAACGACGCGACGCACAATACATCATCACGGGCTACGCACGCACACCGCGACCCACTTTTTTACGACGCCCTCGGCAGAGCACACGTGCCCACGCCCACACACAGTCGACACAACGACGCAGCGCGCAGCAGACGCGGCCGCAACACATACCTCCCCGACGACGCGCCAACACCGCCAGCCACTGCTCACTCGCCCAAGCAACCCGTGCACACAACTGCCACACGCGTCCACCACGCCGCCGCCAACCACCCGCCCGCCAGGGGGCGCTCACGTCCGCGACAACAGCGCGGCACCGCCGGACCGGGCCGAACCGAGCCGAGCCGCCGCCTCCTCTCCACTCGGCACGCCACGTCCTGCTTGCAAAACACATGGCTCGTCCCTCTGTACACACAACGCGCCTGCCTGCGGTCGCCGCCGGCATCTATCTACCTGCGCATCGGAGCCAGGCCGGCAAGCCCACACTTAAATAATGCACTTCACCAGCCAAACAAACCCACTCTTCCTTTCTTTGCACAGCGCATGCAACAGCAGCCCCAGGAGCCGGGCCCGCCGCCAGCGTCTCCTCCTCCTCTGGGCACAGCCAGCCAGCCGTTCCCACCGCCCCGCCCCTGCTCTGCAGAACAAGAAAAAAACGAAAAAGTACCAACACACGCACCCAAAGCGTAAGCCACACAAGACCAGCCTCTCCAAGGCCACACACACGCAAAAAAAAACAAAAAAAAAAAAACAAAAACACTACAACAAAATAAAATAAAATGAAAAAGAAAAAGCAAGCTGTCGCCTCGCCCCCGCCCGTCCCCCCACCCCACCACATTCGCCCCCTCCGCTTGTTTTCCTTTCTACAATTTCCCTCTTTTCCACCCAATATCCCGCCGCGGTTTACGGGCACCGGCCGATTTTGCGCCCGCCCACATGTGTGCCTACTCCCCACCACCATTCCCTCCGCAGCCCGCAGCCCGCTTTTCCCCCCTCCCTGCCCACACCACACCGACGGTGCTGACGTCGACACGCACCCAAGACAGGGGCCACGACCGTCTTTTTTCCTGGGCCCATCCCCGCACCGCACCTCCTTCCAATCATCAACGCTGTGGCGCCTGTGTCCGCGCGAGACGCGTGCGCGCCGCCTCTCTCAACATCCGTCCGCCGTCCGCCGTCCGCCGTCCGGCCCCGTTTTTCGGCCCCCAGGCCATCCGTCAACCACCACTGCCCCTGCCCCTGCCCCTGCCCGCCCCGCACCACACCACACACCGCTGCTTGCCCCGGCCGTTGCCACCAAAGGCGCCAACCGCAGCCCGCGCGCGCCAGAAACTACAGGGACCCAGCCGACCGACGAAAATCAGAGCAATTGGCCGGGAGGATCAAAAAGAGAGCTCCGAAAACCACCGTAGCGAGGCGTGGGAGGAAACGTTACGAGAAGCAGGAAGGGACCAGGAAAAATTCTGGAAATTTCTTAAAACTCGTAAACTAGACACGAAACATCTACATCTACATGGGGAAGGAACGACCCCACAGACCGAGCTGAAGCACTGGCGGATTCACTAGAAAGGCAATTCCAAGCACCAGAAGCGGTAGATGACGAAACTGATGACCACCAGGAAATGGTACTCAGAAGGGTAAAACCGCATCCTAAGTGCCCCGATCAGAACATCTTTCACAATCCAATAAACGCAGAAACCCCGTATCTTATCACATCACAAACATACACACATCCTAAGAAGGCATCAGGCCCAGATTCCATCAAACCGCAACTACTACATCACCTACCTCCAGCAACTATCAATTATCTATCTAACATCAATATATAATGCTTGCTTCAGACTAAACTACTTGGAAACAGGCCCGAGTCATCACATTACCAAAGCCAAACAAGGACTTATTATTTCCGCAAAACTATAGGCCAACTTCCTTGGAAAGGTCCTCGGAAAGCTCATTCAAACTGAACTGAAGAAATTCAATTCTTAAAGGATAACAACATAATCATCCCACAACAATTCCGATTCCGCGAAGAACACAGCACCACCCACCAGGTGACCAGACTAGTCGAGCACATATGTCAGGCCAGAAACATTAGACACAGTACTGGAGCAGTCCTGCTTGACATCGGATAACGCCTTATCTACAAGCTCCACCAGTACAACTGCCCCATCCACATTATTGCTTCTTTTCTCCGCAACGGAGCATTCTATGTCCATGTACCAGGAGCGGCAAGTAACACTAGATCCATAGAGGCTGGAGTCCCGCAAGGCTCAGTGCTGGGGCCCATTCTCTACTCAATATACACAAACAAACAGCTGGGAGGACACTTGTCACTATTTGCAGACGACACTGCAGTCTACCGCAGCAGTTCTAACCTGCAATATAGAGTCACAAAAATAGAGCAACACCTACAATCCATCCAGAAATGGGCTAACCAATGGAAACAAAAAACAATAAACGCGGAGAAAACCCAAGCAATACAATACGATTCACATTCAAAAAGAATACCTCCTAACCTGCATATACGCCTCAGAAATAACAATCTTCCATGGTCAGGCACAATAAAGTATCTAGGCATCAAGCTGGACAAGAGGTTGACATTTAGAGACCATGTTACACACGTTTGTAACAAGGCTGCAGCAGCAATATTCAGACTGTACCCAATCATCAAAGGAAACAGAATAAATATGCGCGCCAAAAAGAAAATCTTCAAAACCGTCATAGGAACCAGCCATCACTTACGGCTCTGAAAATCTGGTCAATGGCCGCAGACACCAAACATAACAAGAGTAAAAAAGGGTGCAGAACAAATACTTCAGAATTACTGCTGATGCCGGCCGGTACCAGACAAACCGAGACATATACACAAACCATAACATACTCAATCAAAATCCCGGAAATCATCCAAAGAAAAATCCATAAAGTTGTTTTTGTTGTTTTTTTTTTTTTTTTTTTTTTTTTTTTTTTTTTTTCCACCAAACCACGGATTCGAACCACCCACTCATCAGAAATCTGGGACAAAATCCACCCGACCCAAGAACGACATTTCCCATCACGACAAAACACCACAAACTACAACATACCATGATAAACAAAAATAAAATACAAACACCATAACACTCACTCAAACAACAAACATCTACACACACCCAAGAGACCCATCATTTTGTTACCCAACATAATCAGACAGAAGGCAGGGATCAAGGACAGATCCGGTCCTTCGAGTACAGGGGGTAAAAAATACCCATCAGACCAGCTCTCTCTCTCTCTCTCTCTCTCTCTCTCTCCTCCTCGCTTCTCCGTGCCGACGCTGCCCCGCACACGCGTTCGCGTTCGCGCTCGCGTTCGGCCGACACCACACGACAGGTCTTTGGTGCCCCGCCACTGCGCGCACGCACGCCTCCTCCTCTTCCTTAGTTCTTTTTCGCTTTTCTTTTCTCCCCCGCCCCCCGCTCTCACCGCCACATCATCCCGCAACCCTTGGGGGATGTTTCCCAACATCAACGCGCCCCAATTCCACTCTCTGCCCGTGCCGCACTCTCCACTTTGCTTCTCCCCGTCCCCTACACACACGACTACCGAAACCCCGGTTGACACACCTTCTCGTAGGACAGGGGTGCGTGCGTGCGTGCGTTGTCTTGACGGTGACAGCAACAGCAACGGATCCGTCCATCCCATTCCCCCCCACTCGGTAAAGAACCATTTTCAACCCACACTACACAACAAGGGGGGCACACACGAACGCGAAAGAAAGGGCAGGGCAGGGGCAACTATCTCGTACACATTCTTCCTCAGAACCCACATATCGCATCAACGAACGGCAGGCCAATTGCGGACTCAGCCGTGTCAGGCAAATCCAACCCCAACCAACACCTCCCACGGAAACCCTGACACTGATCCAGCAGTACGTCCACATACATCGCCACACCAAATACGGGTGACGAGTGAGCAACAAATGGAACAATACACAACAAGGGCTGACCTAATAAAAACTGCACGTCACGTCATACCTTCCAGACAGACGCAGTTCCGACGGGACGGCGGAACCGTATACGTACCTTTCAGCCACAACAACCGACCGACTGGACACGCCCGCGTCTCCAGCCAGCCAACCACCAGGGCCACACAGCCCGCAAGTTTCAGCGTCAACACTTCTTAACGTACGTTGCAAACTTTTCAAAACATTGCCACACACACACACACACACCCCACGAAAAGCGTCAACCTCTCTCACACTGGATACACTCAACACTTTTTGTCGGCGGAGCTTGAGGCCAACGGTTGACACACCCCCACCGGCCACACAGGTTTCCCTTTGAAAATTGCAGTGACGGAGGAGACGCGGCATTACGAGAGGGTTGTTTCCGAGAGCGCGAGCTGGACGGAGCTGCGGCGCCGCCGCCGAGGGGTAATGAACGCACGCGATGCCGCATGACAGCCCATCACCCAAAGTTTCACCCACAACTGCACAGGTCGCACCCCCTTTTCGCGCCATACTAGTGTCGATCGTCAATTACAGCTGACGGTGTTCGCATTTGCCACTTGACGGGGGGGAAAAGAAAACAAACATCTGACACGCCATGTGTTTCTCTCTCTCTCTGTTACATCTAGGTCATTCGGCAGCCACTGTAAAAAAAAAAAAAAAATATTTTTACGACATGGTTGGGTAAGTGATTTAAAGACAACAATTGTGGGTCACACACCATAGACCATTTCGATAGTGTTCTTGTTCTTCTCTTTTTCCTTTTTTTATCGCTCAATTGAAATAAAACCTGGGGATGATGCAATGCTGCGATATGGCACAACCGTCGTCCATTGTACACAACTCGGGAACAAAAAGAAACCAATTCAGGGAACGTTCGTTCCTTCACAACGTTTCTTTCAACGCACTTGGTCTTTACCATCCTGTATATTCAACACACATTTCCTTTCATCAAACTAGGGCATTTCCATAACAGTATTTGCAATACTGCTTCTTCGACGTCATTTCACCATCTTAACTAGAGACAAACAAACAACAAAATAGGAAAACAGCCCTGAGAACCCCGTCCACCAAATTTCAGTTAGCACGGCATCCAAGATTCTTTTCCGGGGAGTGTGCAGTGCAGCTGACGCTGCTCAGACCATATACCGTCGCCAGTCTCACTCAACTCTTGCGCATTCCATTCTACGCTACGTGACAATGCAAAAATGAATGAATCAAACCCGCCCAGAGAGCGTCTTGTGCGAGGGGACACACGATATAGAGAACAACAAAACACACAGGGGACACCACCAAAGTTGGAGAGAACGTTTCCACCACGGCAGCCGCGCCGTTACGCGCTTTTTTTTTTCCTCCCCCCCACTGCACACCTCCGACACCACGGGAACGTTCACCGTCCCGTTGCCCTACACTGGCGTTTCTTTTCAACCCCCCACCCTATTCCTCGCTCCCCGGACATTCGACCGATCACAAAGTGCAACCTCTCGTTACCGTCGGGTGCCCCTCTTCATCCCCGGGGCGCCAACAACAAAACAAAAACACCACCGACGCCGTCGTCTCGCGTCACCTCACTCAACTGAGCGGAAAATACACGTACATCCAGAATGACGACACCGCCTCCACAAACAAAAACCAGACGTCAGACGTCAGGTCGAAAGAGGGCACCGTACGTCGTGGCGCGTGGTCTCCTAACTCACCTCGCGCGTACAAATACAATGCAATGCGTGTCTCCTCACGTTCACACACACCTCCACGCTCCACTTTTACGTCGCCCAACCAACCAACTAACTTAACGCACCCGCTCGGCGTAGAAGCAGCTGTAGGCGGCAACGTGTTTCTCACCCTCGCCACCAACGGTGTGACATCCGACAGTCGCGGTTTGCTTTCCGTTCCACACCTCCGGCCATACCATACAAAGGGGACAAAAAAAATATATATATATATATATATATATATATATATATCAAACAAGCCAACTCCAGCGATCCGCCCCCCTAACACCAACACGTCTCGAAACACCCACGCCCACGACCCGGCTGTGGCTAAAGTGCGTATCCCAACGTCACACCAAAACCAAAGGCGCCGGCGCCGCACCACACCACAAGCTACAGCTACAGCTGTGCCGCCGTCCACCCGCTCACAACAACAACAACAACAACAACAACAACAACAATTCCGCCCTTCCCGCAAAGGCATTTCGGTGGCCCTGAAAAGGGCCGTTTTTTCTTTTCTTCGCCGCGCCGCGGACGAGCCTCCTATTTCCAAGAGCCACCTCCTTACTTGGAGCTCGTGTACTTGGTCACCGCCTTCGTGCCCTCGCTCACCGCGTGCTTGGCCAGCTCGCCAGGCAGCAAGAGCCGCACAGCGGTCTGGATCTCGCGGGACGTGATGGTCGAGCGCTTGTTGTAGTGCGCCAGGCGAGAAGCCTCGGCCGCAATGCGCTCGAAAATGTCGTTCACGAAGCTGTTCATGATGCTCATCGCCTTCGAAGAGATGCCCGTGTCAGGGTGCACCTGCTTCAGCACCTTGTAGATGTAGATGGCATAGCTCTCCTTCCTCTTGCGCTTCTTCTTCTTGTCGCCCTTCGAAATGTTCTTCTGCGCCTTGCCAGCCTTCTTGGCGGCTTTCCCGCTAGTCTTGGGCGGCATCACGAACAAACAGTCAGTCAGTCAGGCGCTCCGCTCCAGTCAGCGTCTCCCCACACAGTGGCACCCGCCGGACACATGAGATGGCTGGGTTTGCACCCATGCTAGTTCTGGAGAGCCAGCGTTCTTTCAACGCTCTGTCTCACGAAATGATCCTGTGGGTTCGTATGTGGCTTGTGTGCAGTAATGGCTTGGGGATTTTCCCCCCGGGTGGATGGCGTTAGTGATGATGATGTTGATAGAAGTGGAGATGAGTATCCTGTTTCATGAGGATGAGAAGATGGTTACCGCCTGTAGTGGCGATGGAGTGTGTTGATAGGAGCTCTGAGTTGAGGGTGAGGGTTCCGTCCCAGTGTATTGATGAGCTGGTACGGTGATGAATGAGATGATTCGTAGAATGTTTGTGATTTTTGTTTGATTATGTGATAGAAAGAGGGTTGCCCTAGCATTGCCCTGATTTCCTCATTGCTAGTCAGTCTTGGTACGTCTGCAATAATTCTTAGGGTTTTATTTTGGACGACCTCCAATTGGGCTAGATTAGTGTCTGCTGCCATGCTCCACACTTCAGAGCCGTAGAGGATGACAGGCAGGACTATTGTTTTCCAGATTCTGAGCTTTGCTGATATGGACAATCCCATTCCCTTTAATAATGGGTATAGTTGGTAGAGCCGGGCGGAGCCTTTGTTCCTAGCCTCTCTTATGTGATGCTTGAATGTTAGGTTTTTGTCCAATTTTAGTCCTAAGTATGTGATTTCATTTTTCCATGGGAGTATTTGTTCATTGTAAGTGATGTTTATTATGGGTTTCTTGATTTTATGAGAAAATAGGATTGTTTGACATTTGTCAGCATTTATTTTTATTTTCCAGATGTTGCACCAGTTTGCAACTTTGTTGAGATGTCGTTGTAGGCTGTAGGCTAGGTAATTAATGTTTCTGCCACTGAGATAGAGTGCTGTGTCATCAGCATATAAGGCTATGTTGCCACCCGGCTCTTTCGGGATGTCATTTGTATACAGAAGATATAGGAGGGGGCCAAGCACAGATCCCTGTGGGACACCTGCTTCTATGAGTTTCATGCCACTTTTTGCCTTTTCTATGTATGAGTAAAATTTCCTGTCAGAGAGGAAAGACTGAATGATTTTCAGCAGGTGGAGAGGGCAGTTGAGTTTGGAGATCTTATATAGCAAGCCGTCATGCCAAACACGATCAAAAGCCTTTTCAATATCCAAGAAAATAGCTGCGGTGCTGTTGCCCTGGCTCTTCTCCGTGCAGACATGCTCCACCAGGCGAATGGCTTGCTGTACAGTGCTATGTCCAGCACGAAAACCAAATTGTTCAGGGATGATGATGTTGTTTATGGATAGAAACTGGAGTAGGGAGTTTTGTATAAGAATTTCGAGAAGTTTGGAGAGATGACATAGTAGGGAGATAGGGCGGTGGTTTTGCGGGAATAACTGATCTTTATTGGGCTTTGGAATGGAAATAACTTTTGCAACCTTCCAGGCTGAAGGGAAGTATTGTATGGAGAGGCAACTGTTTAGGATGGCTGTAAGGTGAGAGATAGCAGGTTGAGGAAGGTTTCTAAGAAAGGGGGGTTTGATGTTATCGGGACCGGGGGCTTTTGCATTGCCGATTCGCCTGATGAGAACAGAGACTGCACGTTCAGTGGTCGGCACAAAGTTGGTGACTGGTCTGGCACGAAGTGTTCGATGTAGGTGACGCTCAACTCTGCGCTCCAGGGCTTCTGCTTCTTCCTCGTCTTCATCGATTATATTCTCTTGGAACTGCAGCTCGAGCGTGTTTGCCATGGCGGTTGCTTTGTCGTGTGGGGTATAGACTAAACCGTTTTGCCCATGAAGTGGTCTGCTGGCTTTTTGGGGTTGTCGTCTGGATCTGATGATTCCCCAGAATTTTTCGGGATTTTGCTCTGCTGTTTGCAGGCTTTGTTCCCATCTAGCACTTCGTAGCAGTTTAAGTCTGGTCTGGATTTCCCTGGCCATCCTAAACATGCGTCTCCTGTCTTGGGGGTCACGAAAAGTTTGCCATCTCTTGCGCGTTCTGTTCTTGTCCGTAATTAGTTGCGCAAGGTCTGGGGGCAGGTTGCTCCGTCCGCTGTTGTGCGTTATTTTGATGGTTGATGCTTCCCCACACGTCGTGATGATTTGGGTTAATTCTGCTATAGCCTGGTCGATTTCTTCTGGGGTCTGCATGTCAGGAGCCTGGTCAGGTATGTGTAGAGTGACCAGTTCCTTGTACCTCGCCCAATTTGTGTTGTAAGTTGTAATTATTCTGTTACTTGGAATGTCTTGGTCACCCTGAAATCTTAGAATAACAGGGCTATGGTCTGAATTTAGGCTGTTGATTACCTCTGTCGTTGTGTTGAGGTTAACGTTTTTTAAGAGGAATATGTCCAATTTGTCAGGCAGGCACCTGGAGTCATAGGGAACATGAGTAGGCTCATCAGTTGAGACAACCCTTACTGCTGGATGGTTATCAAGGTATCTCAGTAGTTTGTTGCCACTTGTGTTTGTAGTACGACATCCCCATGCCCTGTGCTTGGCATTCAGGTCCCCTCCTATTATGGTTCTGTGGTTTATGTCCAAGAGATCGTCCAGGTCACTGGGAAACAGTCTGGCTTGGGGTGGGTGGTATGCCGCCACCAGAAGTGTGGGGTGGTTGTTAAGAATAACTTCGACTGCTGTTGCCTCTGTGTTTATGAGTGGTGGCGTTTGTATTACCCTGTGGCATATTCGATTTTTAATGAGAATGGCTGTACCGCCACCTGGTCTGTTAGGGCGGTCATTTCTGGCCAACACATAATTTCGGACTCGAAAGCTCTCATCAGGGGTTAGGTGGGTCTCATTTAGGAGTGCCACATCCACCCCATGGTCATCGAGGAACATCTCGAGCTCGAATCGATCGTGGGAAACACCGTCAGCGTTCCAGATGGCGATAGTGATGTGCTGGTTTTCATTTGCCATTTAGGAGCAGGGGCAAGATGTTTGTGATAATTAGTGTCACTTTACTGAGAAGATCTGGGGCTGCTAAGAACTGATTGATAATCTGTGTGATTTTGGTAACAAAATTTTGAGGGAGAAGGTTTTTGACAAACTGCCAGATTTGTGATAAAATTTGAGGTGTTTGTACCTGTGAGTCCTCTGTGATGCTTTGCTGGGCAGTGGTGTTGTCACTGGCGATGTTGGTTTGAATTGTCACCGCAGGAGCAGTTGGGGGCTCTGTGGCGGTTGCCATTGAATGACTGGCTAGTGGGGGGGCAGCCTCAGTCGCTGCAGAGGTTGAGGGGAGAGGTGTCGCACTTGTCTGTTCCTTTAGAACACAGGTGCTGGGGGGAGGTGCGGTTAGCGGCGGATGTAGAGTCACCTTGGAGGGCAGGATTCTGCCAGGTTGTTGTTTCGGGATTGTGGGCTTTGTTTTAGGGGAGTTTGGTGGGGTGCGCCCTGTTCTCACTATTTCGGCGAGCGTGGGCTGTGCTTGGGGCGGAGATCGCTCCGGTGGTGGGGAACAGGATGCAACTGCTTCCTGTGGTGTTGAGGGAGTTTCTAATGTATTTGTTCCCACCTGAGTTTGTTTTGGTGGAGGGGAGGAGTGTGGTGTATCCGCAGGTGGTGGCGGGGGTGGTTTTGTTGCCGCTGCTGTTCGCGGTGTGGTGGTTGGTGGGACATGTCTGCTGGTTGGGGGTGCTCGTCTTCGTTCCCAGGCCTGGACGATCCGCTCTCGCTCTGAGCAGCCCCTGAAGGAGGCTGGATGGTTGCCCCCGCAGTTTGCGCACGTTGCTGGCGCGTCGGGCTTTTTAGTGCAGGCCCCAGAAAGGTGTGGCCCGGCGCATTTCACGCAGCGGGGTCTAAGTTCACACTGAGACGCCCCATGCCCAAAGCGTTGACACAGATAACATTGCGTCGGACCGTTTGGTCTTTTGTATAGCTCCACCGTGACCTGCATGTGTAGCAGATGTGTAACTTTGAATATTTTGCGAGCCTCAGCAGTGTTCAGGAGATTCACTTGAAAATTGGCCGTTTTTATTCTGGGAGCCGAGACTGTTTCGCCGTATTCGTTTACAATGGTCTGCGGTTTCGTTTGCTGAAACACGTCCTGCACTTGAAACCCTTTCTCAATTAGGGCGTTTTTGACATCGTCTGTGGTCCAGTATGGAGTGAGCTTTTTAATGACGACCTTAAGTGTCCCCTTCGGGTCGTCACTGTATGTGAAGAATTCAATCTTCCGTTTTCGAAATTCTTCTTTGAGGAAATGGAAGTCCTCGGGATTTGTTGCCTGGTATACGATGCTGTCACCCTTGTAGGATGTGCTTAGTGCTCCTTTCAGCTTCCCTTGTATCTGACCGATTAGGGTAGTGTACCCTTTGGTCTCAAAAACCGTTATCGGGGGCACCCTTCTGCCTCTGGGCTGGCGCTGAGTTTGTGTCATTGCTGGGGGCACCGTTGTGTTTTGAGCGCCTTGCACCGTTCCGACGCCTGCAATTTGATTTTGCTTTTGATTATTGGACGCATCTGCGGTCGCAGTTGAGTGATCCACCTGCTTTTGTTGATGTTGCTTCTGCTGGTCTAGTGGTGGTTGTCGTACTTTTGCGTCTTGCGCATTTGAAACCACGCTCTGGTTTTCGCGCGCCCGGAGTTTCTCCGCGGCTGCGGGTTGCGGGGGCTGCCCAGAGTTGATCTTACGTAGCCTTTCGCTACGTCTGACTTCAGGGTCGGTCAATGAGGAGACCGAGCCCGAGTCGCTGTCTGTGGCTATGACAAGCTGGTCAGAGTCACAGCTAGTGTCTGACGAGGAAGGTGATGAGGGGGGATGAATTGAAGTATGTGAATGTGATGATGACGATGGTGGAAGTGAACTGTCGTGTGGCTGCACTCCATGAGGGACGCTGACAGAGGTTGGATCACGTGTGTCCGCCATGGCGGGCACCTACTCGATGTTATAAGGTTTCAGATAGGGAAGCCTATATTTCGACAATTTCCGCGCCAGTGGAAAAATTTCCCTACACCTAGCAGGCGCGGGATACCACCAAGGGCCTCACAGTCAGTCTGTTTGACTATGTGGCTCGGCGGGTCCCTGGACTGCAGCTTCCCTAACACCTATGGCACAGAAATTCTCGAACAATTTCGACTATTTATATTCACCTACTCGAGGCGTGATGTTCCTCTTTCTTCACGGTCTATCCCATGTCAGAGCGAGCGCCCACGTGGTCTAGAGCCCCGTCCGCGCCGAGTGTGCAAGACGACTTTTGCTTCTCAGAAACGACAATTTTGCTTTTTACCGATAACGCACACCCGACCACGTCCGGAAATCCAGAACACAGCGCGGACCGCCAGCACCGACGATACGACCAAGCACGAAGCTATTGCGCGAGCACGCAAGGCGGCGACCAAGCACACGAGAAGCAAGCAACGAGGCGAGCTCTGCACAAAGGCGGCGAGAGCGCGCGGTGGGTATTTCCAGGGCTGGGAGCACAATAGCGGCGCGGAGCACAGGTAGACGCACGTCCGTCCGCTTAGCAGTCCCACCTCGGAATGGCGCCAGTGGCTGGCCGGCCGCACCCGCCGCACGCCGCCGCCGCACCTTTACCAGCTCGCCCTGCTGCGGCCGCCGACCAATGGGGCGCGCGCGCAACCGGCCGCCGCACCCGAGCCCATAAAGGACCCCCACCCCGCCGGCGCCGGCACGCACTCCGCTGCTCGACTCGCTGCGGCTCGTACCGTTTGCGTTGTGCTTTTCTTTCTCGCTTCTTTCGAAACTAGCCCATCGCCATGTCCGGACGCGGAAAGGGAGGCAAAGTCAAAGGCAAGTCAAAGTCCCGCTCAAGCAGGGCTGGGCTCCAGTTCCCGGTCGGCAGAATCCACCGCCTCCTGCGCAAGGGAAACTACGCCGAGCGCGTCGGCGCCGGGGCGCCCGTCTACCTCGCCGCCGTCATGGAGTACCTCGCGGCTGAGGTGCTCGAGCTGGCCGGAAACGCGGCCCGCGACTACAAGAAGACGCGCATCATCCCGCGCCACCTGCAGCTCGCCATACGCAACGACGAGGAGCTCAACAAGCTCTTGTCGGGCGTCACCATCGCACAGGGAGGTGTCCTGCCCAACATCCAGGCCGTCCTGCTGCCAAAGAAGACCGAGAAGAAGGCCTAAAAGAGAGACAGCGCAATCGGCACCGCCGCGTGCTCCCTTGGCACGCAGCGCGCCATTTGCCGCCTCGGCTCAAAAACAAAACAATCGGCCCTTTTCAGGGCCACCACACAAACCTACGTCCAAAGCAGAATTCCAGTCGTTCGTCGCACCACTTTTCTCTCTCTCTCTCTCTCTCTCTTTCTGTGTACGGTTTTTTCCTTCTTACACACACAGGCGCCGCCATCTTGTACACACGTACTTGGCCACCTCCTCCACTCCACTCCACGCACGCACAGTCTCGCGACCATTAACCAGCACACATGGCGCACAACAACACACCTCAAAAATAACCCCTCGGCACTCAGCCGCGCCGCAACACACAGCCCATCCACCGACAAGAAGCATACAAGCAAAGAGGGAGGGGAAGGAAGGAAGGAAGGAAGGAGCTCACACAACCGCAAGGGCACGCTTCCTTCCCTCCCAACCGCACCGCACACCACGTCAAAAAAACTCCAAACAAAACTAAAAGGCCAAGTAGACTAAAAAGGAAAAGAAAGAAAAAAAAAAACCAGCAACACAGACTCTTTCGCACTTTTCAACTTCCGAACACTGTGGTGGCCCTGAAAAGGGCCGTTTTTCAATCTCTCTTTCCTTCCTTCGGTCTCACACCGCCTAACCGCCGAAACCGTACAGGGTGCGCCCCTGCCTCTTCAGGGCGTACACCACGTCCATGGCCGTCACAGTCTTGCGCTTGGCGTGCTCAGTGTACGTCACCGCGTCGCGGATCACGTTCTCCAGGAACACCTTCAGCACTCCGCGCGTCTCCTCGTAGATCAGACCAGAGATGCGCTTCACGCCGCCCCTGCGCGCCAGGCGGCGGATCGCGGGCTTCGTGATGCCCTGGATGTTGTCGCGCAACACCTTGCGGTGCCGCTTGGCGCCACCCTTGCCGAGCCCCTTTCCTCCCTTGCCGCGGCCTGTCATTCTTCTTCTTCAAGCGTCTCAACCACAACAATATAAAAAACAGAAAGCAAGGCAAGGCTCCTCACCCGGCGCTAGCGAGTCGGCTACGGTTGTGGCGCCCAGCGCTTTTATATAGGATGGGGCCCCTCCACGCCCGCACCAACGTGGTGACCAAACCAAAAGTTCTACTGTCACCTCCGTATAACATGTTAGTTTTTAGAATCAAGAGTCACAGGATGCAGGCTGTGATGTTATCCATGCGTCTGGGTAAGGTTACTCATTTACATGGTCCATCAGGAGATAGAAGTGGTCGAAAGCGATTGAAGGGTAGCGGTTTTTAAGGGCAGAGGGAAAAAAGTGCCAAGGCAAGCGCCAAGGGAAAAAAACCTCTGCGATAGTAGGACGGGTAGTAAGGGCAGTAGCGGATTACTAGCTGCGACAGCGCATGCAAGGTGTGGTTATGTTAGTGCGAGGTATCGTGCATCGTTACCGTTGTCGTTGCTGGCGTTCGTTCCAGGATCTGCTGCTGCTGCGTCCCTGAAACATGACATTGTCATCATATATTAGTGGGCGATCGGTCGTAGATCAGCTCACAGTGTGGGGGGTGTGTGTGGCTGGTTTGCGTGCTGTGTGCAGTACGGTTTCCCTGCGGTTGCCGGTATTTCGGCGGGTTAATCATCTGGGGTTGCCAGTAGTAGCTGAGTTGCAGGGGCTCGCCAGTACTGTCATGTTAGCGTGCTATGGACCATAGATGTTTAGTTTCGTGCTAATAGTGTTTTTGGTCTATTATGTTTCCATCTATGGTTGTGGTCGTAGTTACCCAGAGAAAGAATAAACGGGTTACGCGACTGTCTCGTGTTCCTGTATAGTCGTGTGGAGAGTTTTTGGAATACCTGCAAGATAGTATCTAGCCGATATTCCCGGTGAAGGTCCGCGGTGCGCGTGTAGCGCGGAGCGTTGCTTATGATTCTGAGTACTTTGTTCTGTATGAGCTGCAGACGGCGCACACGTGTGGGCGCAGCGTATCCCCAGACGGGAGCAGCATACGTCATCAGAGGTCTGATAAGTGTGGTGTACATGGACCTGGACACCCTCCTATTCAGTGTGCTACGCCTGTTAAGCATAGGGTAGAGTTGTTTGAGCCTCGCGTTTGCTTTGTTGGTCACGTGTTGGATGTGGTCCCCCCAGAGTAGTTTCCGGTCCAGCCAGACACCGAGGTATTTGACCTTCTCTCGGAAACGTATTGGGCGTGCGTGTAGTGTTATTTGATTGCAGTGTTGATGTTTGCGCAGTTGTTTCGGTCTTCTGGTGAACAGAACGGCTTCGCACTTGTCGACGTTTACTCTGACACGCCACTTCACCAACCAGGGCTCTGCCGTTCTGAGTGCGGTCTGTAGTCGTGAGTTGATGTTAGACGGCTTCCAATCTTGCGCTAGGATGGCAGTGTCATCCGCGTAGATTGCCATCGTCGTGTTATGTGTATCTGGGAGGTCGTTAATGTAGAGGTTAAACAGTAAGGGCCCTAGGATGCTTCCTTGGGGTACCCCTGCCTGTATACCGTGTCGTGTTGATTGTTTGCCCTGCACGTCAGTGTTGAAACTCCTGTCCGTGAGATATGAGTGTATGAGACGTACGAGCCCGTCGGGAAACCCTGCGTCGTTTAGTTTGCGTATGAGGCCGTTGTGCCATAGACGATCGAAAGCCTTCTCGATGTCCAGGAACACCGCACCAGTTGCTTTGTTCATGTTGTATCCGTGTGTGATGTATTCGACGACGCGGAGGAGTTGTTGTGTTGTCGAGTGGTGATTCCTGAAGCCGAATTGCTCCGGCCTCAGGGTGTCATTTGTGATGCAGTGCCTAGTGAGTCGTTTTAGTATTACCTTCTCAACAATCTTGCTGAGCGCGCTCAGCAGGCTGATGGGTCGGTAATTTTGTGGGAGGGAGTGGTCTTTCCCCGGCTTCCTGAACATCAGGACCTTGGCCGTCTTCCAAAAGGCGGGGAAGTGTTGGTGTTTGAGTATGGCATTCGTGATGTGCGTGAGATAGTCTATTGCTTTATCCGTGAACTCCTGGAGGACACGGTTTTGAATGCCATCGTGACCAGGGGCCTTCCTAGCAGTGGTATGCATGATGGCCCATTTCACTTCAGCTGTGCTAGCCTGGCGGATGTTGTTGCGCGCTGGTTGGGCCAGGATGCGAGTGACCTCCTGGTCTGTTGCAAGTGTGAACACTGGATCTGACGGATCCATGTTCGGTGTGAATGACGCTGCAAGTGTGAGGGCCATCAGTTCAGCTTTTTCTTCCGCAGAATATGCCGGTCCGTCGGGCCCTTGTAGTGTGGGTGTGTAGTGTTTCTCCCTGGTGAAGTGTCGGGCCATCTGCCACACGCCAGGTCGCGTGGTGTCTAGCCCTGCGAGTTTTTGGTCCCACTGTTGTGTTTTAAATGTTTGTATTTTGTCCCGGATTATTCCCTGGAGCCTGTTAATGTGCCGTTTGAAGTGCTGGCGCCTGGTACGCTGCCAATACCTCCTGAGGCGGTTCCTCATTGAGATAAGGCCCAGGATCTCCTGGGGCAGGGCAGCACTGTAATGTTGTGGTGTGCGGATTGGTATGGTGCCGGCTATTGCGTCTTGGACGGCGTTTGTAAGGGTTTCAACAGCATCATCTATTTGGGCTGTCTCATTAATTGCGTGGGTAGGTGGGATGTGACTGTCGAGCGTTTCCTTGAACAATGTCCAATTCGCGCGCTTGTAGTCGAGCATCCTGCGTTGGTCGATGTGCTGCAGTGTTTCTTCAATGTACAGCATAACAGGTTGGTGATTTGAGGGCAGATCGTTTTCAACAGCAACGTTGAGTGTCGTTGTTATGCCCTTGATGAGGGCCATGTCTAACACGTCTGGCCTGTGTCCCCTCCGGTAGGGAATGTGCGTCGGTTCGGTCGGCGCTAGTGTAATGTAGTTTCGTCCTAGCGCGTGTTCATATAGTTTTTTGCCGTTGGAGTTTCGTATACGTGAATTCCAGTCTGGGTGTTTCGCGTTAAGATCTCCAGCGGCTATTACGCGCGGTGATATGTTGAGTATAGTGCTGATGTCGCGTGTCACTATGTTCTTAGGACTGTTGTATACTGACACCAGTGTGGTATAGGCTCCGTTGAACTTGACCCTGACGGCGGTTGCCTGTAATTTTTCAAGTTCAGGGAGCACTATGTTTGTGTGTTCGATGTCTTTGTGTATAATGATGGCCGTTCCACCGAAACCAGAGCCGTCCGGTCGGTCGGTACGATAGACGCAGTAGCTGGTAAAGCTTAGGTGGTTGTGCGGTTTGAGTTTAGTTTCGCTCAGTAGTGCGATAAGGATGCCCTTACGCTCCATGAACGCGGCAAGTTCCGCCCTTTTGTTGTTGATCCCGTCTGCATTCCAGAACAGGATCTGTGATAGTGTCTGGTTGTTTGCGAAGGGGGCCGGGTGTGGCGTATTATCCATGTAGGGATGTGAACAGTGTGGTGAGAGCTGTTTGTATGGCAGCCAAGTACTGCCCGGGTTGGGCATCCAAGAGCTGTGAGATCAGTGTGGTGACGGCCGAGAGGATCCTGAGAAGGATCTCTCTGGTCGTATGCTGGGGGAATAGTGTTTCCATTATTCCCCCTTGTGTTGTGTTTGTGTTGTGCGTGTCGGCCTGTGGCTTGTTTGTGGTGTTAGCGGCCGCTGGTGCGGGTGTTGGCGTTGTGTGTGGGCTGGCGCTTGTGTTGCTGCTGTGTGCTGCAATCTGTGGTGCCTTTGTTACAGGTGTGGTGGTGGGTGGAGTAGTGTGTGTGCTGGTGTCACTGGCTTGCTGACTGTGTGTCTGCGTTTCCGTGTTCTGTTGTTGTCGAGTGGTTTGTTGTGGCGATCTTGTGGCCCCGTTCCTGTTCCCTTGAGGTCGCCTACGCCTTCTCTGGGTTTTCGGTTCTGGGGGTCCTTGTGTGGGTGCGTCTTCCTGTGCGGTCTGCGTGGTTTCGCATGCCGTGGCCTCAGGGAGTGGGGTCGTGTTGTTTTGGGGAGCTGGTGTTGGAACCGGTGTGGTCGATGTGTTTTTAGTTAGCTGAGACGGTTGTATTGTTGTCGCAGCGGTTGTGTTTTGTGCGTGTGATGGGCGCGGAGGTTCCGCCGCCCGCTCCGCTCCTCCAGGGCTCGTAGCCATGGCGAACGTTACACCGTTCCTGACAGGGTTTGGTGCGGGCCTTGGACGTGGTATGGCGCTGAGTCCTCTGGATTGTTGTATTTTACGCCTCTGCGCCTCTCTGTATACGTCGCAGCCCCTGTAGTTGGCCGCATGGCCTTGGCCACAGTTGGCGCAACGGCGTGCGTTTTGTTGTGCTTGTGTACAAGCGTTGGATGCGTGTTTGCCAGCGCATCCGCGGCAACGGGGTGCCAGGCGACAGCGAAGGGCCGAATGACCGAATCGCTGGCAGTTGTTGCATTGTTGGGGGACGAGTGGTGGTTCATATAATTCTACCCTTACGTCCATCCGCAGAAGGCTTTTTATCTGCAGAAGGCCGCGGGAGGCAGCCGTATCGGCCATCTCGACCAGGTAGTGTGGTAGGCGGGTGTGTGTGCGGAAGCCCGTCATCCGGTTAGCACTTCGGCAGTCGTAACCAAGGAAGTTGAGCGCCGCTTGAACTGTTTTGTTTGGTGTGCTGGGGTCTACTCCCTTCACCACGTACTGCTGTGTCCGCTCTTCAGCCGTCCTGTACGTGTAGTGCTCGATCCCCTGTTCTTTGAGGAAGAGCAGGAGATCTTTGTACTCTGTGTTAGTAGCCACGTACAGTGAGGCCCTATCCCCAGAGTATTTAGTGTGGAGCGTGCAAGGTGTGTGCCTCGCTTC
The DNA here is from genome assembly GCF_023897955.1 of Schistocerca gregaria. Taxonomy (NCBI): domain Eukaryota; kingdom Metazoa; phylum Arthropoda; class Insecta; order Orthoptera; family Acrididae; genus Schistocerca; species Schistocerca gregaria. Next base: position 25,926 of record NW_026062616.1, on the reverse strand, counting down.
GAATGTGGTGTTGAGGACGCTAAGGTCCCCATAGTTCTGTATTACGACTGGGGGAAAACCAGTCTTTTGTTGTGCGGGCGTAGCTGCGGTTTGTGTATTTGAGTTATTACTGACCGCAGGTCGGTTCGTGTTGGTTATAGTGTCTGTGTTCCTAGCCGGAAGTGTTTGTTTCGGTGTAGGCAGCAACGCCTTTCGGCTGCCTAGCGAGTTTGGTTGCTCGCATGTACCTCTTGTGTTTCTGCGTTTGTGTGATGGGCCCTCCACCTGCCAGGGCCCGGTGTAGTGTTGTTCTGTGTCCTCGTCCGCCGCCGCTGATTCCGCCACTGGAGTCAGCAGCGACAGCGGGACGGTCGTGCAGGAATCACCAGTAGCAGGCGAGTGAAGCGTGATGTGAAGCGTGGTGCGCTTCGGTGTGTCGTTTGCGCCGCAAAGGTCGGTTATCAGCCGACGTTGGTCCAGCAGTTCCTGCGCTTGCTGCGCGATCTGCCGATCCTTGTCGGCCAATACCTCCCCCACGGCGGCAAGCGGGACGCTGGCGTCGACGGGGTCAGTCGACCCGAGCGCCTCTTTCGCTGCAGCTTTGCTGCGGGTTATGGCGGGAGAAACACCGGCGGAATCTGCCATCTTGGTGTTCTGGGAGGGACGAGAAAGGGGAACGACAATTTTGCTCTTTCTGAGAAGAAAAAGCCCTAACTGTTTTATCCTACGGAAGTGGGGGGAGTGCCCTACGGCCTAGCGTGCGCCGTTAGTGCAGTGGCGCGGCACCTAAAGGAGGTGCGGAAGAAGAGAATCGGCCTACAGTACGCGGGGTGATCCGACGTGAACGGGCCCCTGGCACTGATTAACCCTACAAAGAACGAGATAGCCTCGCTGGGGAGTTTGTAACAAACGTTACGGGGTTGCTGTGAGTCTAGGACTCTTCACGACAATTCTGCTTTCCGCAACTACGCGGTTTCTCGACGAAAGGGAGCAAGCTCAACCCTCCGCCGATCCACCGGGCGCTACTGTCGCGCTTCGGAAGAACACTCTCTGTAGAGCAGAGCGGTCAGCGAGGCTTAAGCCCCAATAGCTACCGATGCACCGGCCATCACCGGCTGAGAGCTCCTTCCGCCACGACGGCCAGAGCGCGTCTGGCGCCCAGCGCGCGCGCCGCCCCCCTATATAGACTCTGGGGCCCCGCGGCCCGCCCTCCCCTCCCCCCACCACCGCGCACCGAGGGCATATAAGCGCAGCACCGGGGCGCGCGGGCCCGTTGTCAAGGCAGCACCGGACGCCGTCGCGCACGCATATCCTCCACGCCGCATCCGCATCCGCAGTAGCCATGGCCCGGACAAAGCAAACGGCCCGCAAGTCCACCGGCGGAAAGGCGCCGCGCAAACAGCTCGCCACCAAGGCGGCGAGGAAGAGCGCGCCCGCCACCGGCGGCGTCAAGAAGCCCCACCGCTACAGGCCGGGCACCGTCGCCCTGCGAGAAATCAGGCGCTACCAGAAGAGCACAGAGCTGCTCATCCGCAAGCTGCCATTCCAGCGCCTAGTGCGCGAGATCGCCCAGGACTTCAAGACCGACCTGCGCTTCCAGAGCTCCGCAGTCATGGCCCTGCAGGAGGCCAGCGAGGCCTACCTCGTCGGCCTCTTCGAAGACACCAACCTGTGCGCAATCCACGCCAAGCGAGTCACCATCATGCCCAAGGACATCCAGCTCGCGCGCCGCATCCGCGGCGAGCGCGCCTAAACCCGCACACCGCCAAACAAACAAAACGGCCCTTTTCAGGGCCACTAACGTCTCTCCGTCGCGAGCAAAACTTTGTCGGTCGCAACGACTAGTTCCCCACTCACTCTCCAGTCCAGTCGTCCCACCCCCGGCCCGGCGCCGCCGTTTCCAAAAAAAAAAGCACCGCACCGGCCGAGCCAAGTCGCAAGCGTCAATAGCGCCACCCACACAGGCCACGGCACAAAACGTGACGCCCGGAAAGCAAAGCCAAAAAAGACTATTCCAAAACCACCACCAAGACAAACAAACAAACGCGGCGCAAAATAAATAGGTAAAAATAATAAAAATAAAATACACTTTATATAACACCAACCGCGCGCCGCCGCCCACGCCCGCCAACGACCCCACAATCCAACCACCGCGGCACGCAAACACCATCCACACATGAAACAAACAAACGCCAGCAAGCAAGACAGACAGACAACAAGGCAACCGACCGACCACGACACGACAATCAACACCTTCCCGACGTGCTTTGATGGCCCTGAGAAGGGCCGTTTTTTTGTTTTTGTCCGGGACCGCGCGACAGCCTCTGGTTGCGCGCTGGCCACCAGGCGACGGTGTCAACCGCCAACCCTTCCCTGCCCTTTTTACTTCTTCTTCTTGGGCGAAGCCTTCGCCTTAGACGGCGTCGCCGTCGCCTTCTTCGGGCGCGGCGCCTTCGGCTTCTTCGTCGGAACCTTGGCGGCCTTCTTCGCCTTCGACGGCGACTTGGCCTTGGCCGGCTTGGCCGCAGCCGCCTTCTTCGCACCCGCGGGAGCGGCCGACGCCGCAGACGCCTTCTTGGCGGCGCCCGCCTTCCGACCGGTCGCCGCCTTCACGCCGCCAGCCTTCTTTGCGCCGGCCGCACGGGCCCCCTTCTTCTCCTTGCTGGCCGGAGCGGCGCGCTTCTTCTTCGCACCACCGCCGCCACCACGAGCCTTGCCGCCCTCGGCCGCCCCGCCGCCGGCGCCGGCAAGCTTGAAAGAGCCCGACGCGCCCTTCCCCTTCGTCTGCACCAGCTCGCCAGCCACGACGGCCGACTTGAGGTACTTCTTGATAAAGGGCGCCAGCTTCTCCGCGTCCAGCTTGTAGTGCGCGGCAATGTACTTCTTGATCGCCTGCAGCGACGACCCGCCGCGCTCCTTCAGACTCTTGATGGCGGCCGTCACCATCTCAGAGGTGCGCGGGTGCGCAGGCTTGGCGCGCGGCTTCTTCGCAGACGACGCAGACTTGGCCTTCTTCGTAGTGCCGGTGGCGGCGGGTGCCGCGGCAGTCTCGTTCGTAGCCGCCTGGTCTGCCATCTTTTGCCTGTTCTCTTTTCTTTTTTCCCCTTGCTTTCGCTTCCTTCTCTCCTTCGACGACGCACAACAGCGAGGGGCGCGCAGCAGAGAATAGCCGCGCACGCGCCTGGCCCAGCCAGTGTCGCGGGCGGGCGCGGACGGCCGAGAGAGCGGCCGCCACTCGGCGCGCCGCCGCGCCGCCGCGCCGCGCCTCCCGCGCTTGCTACCGCCCAACGTCCGACAGCCTGCGCGGAGCAGCCCCCAACCTGCGCCGCAACCACCCGCGCCATTCAAACCACCGAGGATGGGGCTACACACACCGACACCACGGTCGCCAACCAGTCGCCGCGGCGGCGCCGCAAACCACGGCCAAACTGCAGCCACCGCGCGCCACAGCCTGGGTCGGCCCGCCGAGAATCGCCGCCCCCGCCCAAATGCCGCCCCCACAGCCCCAGCCGACGACCCGCCACAATGGCCAAACCTTCGTCAAAACTCCCACACCGTCGCCGCGGCAGCCCGGCCACCGCGGCCGGCGCCACAGCCACACGAGCCGAGTCGTGCGGCGATGACGGCCGTGCACAAACGCACCTCCGCCGCCCCATCGCCTTCCGCCGTTTTCCCGATCGGCCCGCAGCCGTCGGGCCACGGCCGCGGGCCGTCCTCCTCCTCTCGCCTCGCCCGCCAACACCCACAGCCCTTCCAACACATTTTTTTTTTCTTTTTTCTTTTTTTTTTTCTACTTTTTTACGATCGCCGCCTGCGCAACATGGCACCGGCCGACGGAGCGCCAACCCCCCCCGCCACAGGCGAAAACAAGACAACGATAAACAAACAAACAAAATAAATTACCAGCCAGCCCCAACTACAGACACACCGAATCTGCCCTCACAGCCGACCTTACACGCCTCAACGTCAAAACAAAGGTGGTTTCTTTCTTTCAACGGTTACCTTACCTTAGGTTACGTCAGGTTAGGCTAAGAAGGCGTCAGGGTTAGGTTAAGCGTTGACGTGACGTCACGTCTTAACGTAGGCGTTAAGCTAAGGTTGCGGTCACGTACGTTAGGTTAAGGCGACTTGGGGGTTGGCCTAAGGGCTTACGTTAGGTTACGTTAGTTTAGGTGGCTGCGTTAACGGCTTAAAGAAGTTTAGGAGGTTAAGGCGTCGAGGCGGCCGCACCCCCTTAGCTGCTGCGGCTCGGCCACGCCACGCCACGCCACGCCACGCTTTGGGGTTTCATAAGGTCGCGCGGCGGGTCGTCGGCACGCCGCAAAGGACAAAACTGCAAGACGACGTCGAAAAACAAACAACAGGTAAAAAATAAATAAGTAAAAATAAACGACGCCGACAGGCGGGGATCAGCAGAACGAGCAGATTCCGGAGAGCGAACGAGACACACACGCACGCACGCACACACACACACACACACACAAACCCCCCCGAGCCGAGAGAGCACAGCACCACCACGTGTCGGCCTCCGCTCACCCGACTCGGCTGGGCTGGGCTGGGCTGGGCTGGGCTGGGCTGGGCTGGGCTGGGCTGGCGGCCGGGCCGGATGCACGTGCACGTACACGTACGGCTACAGCCACTACCCGTACACAGCCGCTCTTCACGCAACACCAGCCAAATGGCGCGCCCGCGGCTCGTCGCGGTCGCAACGCCACGCCGGCACACTTTCGGCACCACCGTCTTCGCGCGCACCGCAAACAAAAACGCAGCCGACACACACAGAAAAAAAAAAAAAACAACACAGAGCGCGAGAGACGGGCGGCGGCGCACCTTTCGCCAGCCGGCAGGCAATCGACTCGCCCAGTACGACAAACGTGCACGCCACCCCACCCACCAACCAACCAGTCGTCGTCGTCGTCGTCCCGAAATCAAACAAACTCTCAAAAGGCACAGCCCCTGCTGCCAACGGACGCAGGCGCCACGCAGCTCCCTTCCCGCCACACTCGATTCGCAGCGCAACTCACCCGGCACACCGTCAAACGACGGGCTGGGCTCGCCGCATCGCCGCAACCTACACACCTTCCCCGCCACGACGCACAGCCCCACCAGACGCCCGTGCCGCAACGACACTACCGCACTACTCCTCTCGCCCTTGCCATACACGACACAACACGCCAAAAAATGAAAATCCAAATACAAACAAAAACACCGCCCCCACGACCCAAACACATGCACGGCGCGCCAACACACGCGAGGCAAGGCACGCAGCAAACGGCGTCCCCTCCGCGTCGCGCCATCAACCTACACACACAAGGCAACACCAACAACAAACAGCCAGCCAGCCAGCCAGCCAGCCAGCCCCACTCTCACGCCGCAAAAACAGAAAACACACCGAAACCGCCAAACGCCGCACATTCGCGCTTCGCACTCACCACACACCTCTCGGCATCCGTTTCGCACACAACGACGCGACGCACAATACATCATCACGGGCTACGCACGCACACCGCGACCCACTTTTTTACGACGCCCTCGCCAGAGCACACGTGCCCACGCCCACACACAGTCGACACAACGACGCAGCGCGCAGCAGACGCGGCCGCAACACATACCTCCCCGACGACGCGCCAACACCGCCAGCCACTGCTCACTCGCCCAAGCAACCCGTGCACACAACTGCCACACGCGTCCACCACGCCGCCGCCAACCACCCGCCCGCCAGGGGGCGCTCACGTCCGCGACAACAGCGCGGCACCGCCGGACCGGGCCGAACCGAGCCGAGCCGCCGCCTCCTCTCCACTCGGCACGCCACGTCCTGCTTGCAAAACACATGGCTCGTCCCTCTGTACACACAACGCGCCTGCCTGCGGTCGCCGCCGGCATCTATCTACCTGCGCATCGGAGCCAGGCCGGCAAGCCCACACTTAAATAATGCACTTCACCAGCCAAACAAACCCACTCTTCCTTTCTTTGCACAGCGCATGCAACAGCAGCCCCAGGAGCCGGGCCCGCCGCCAGCGTCTCCTCCTCCTCTGGGCACAGCCAGCCAGCCGTTCCCACCGCCCCGCCCCTGCTCTGCAGAACAAGAAAAAACGAAAAAGTACCAACACACGCACCCAAAGCGTAAGCCAGACAAGACCAGCCTCTCCAAGGCCACACACACGCAAAAAAACAAAAAAAAACAAAAACACTACAACAAAATAAAATAAAATGAAAAAGAAAAAGCAAGCTGTCGCCTCGCCCCCGCCCGTCCCCCCACCCCACCACATTCGCCCCCTCCGCTTGTTTTCCTTTCTACAATTTCCCTCTTTTCCACCCAATATCCCGCCGCGGTTTACGGGCACCGGCCGATTTTGCGCCCGCCCACATGTGTGCCTACTCCCCACCACCATTCCCTCCGCAGCCCGCAGCCCGCAGCCCGCAGCCCGCAGCCCGCTTTTCCCCCCTCCCTGCCCACACCACACCACACCACACCACACCACACCACACCACACCACACCACACCGACGGTGCTGACGTCGACACGCACCCAAGACAGGGGCCACGACCGTCTTTTTTCCTGGGCCCATCCCCGCACCGCACCTCCTTCCAATCATCAACGCTGTGGCGCCTGTGTCCGCGCGAGACGCGTGCGCGCCGCCTCTCTCAACATCCGTCCGCCGGCCGGCCCGTTTTTCGGCCCCCAGGCCATCCGTCAACCACCACTGCCCCTGCCCGCCCCGCACCACACCACACACCGCTGCTTGCCCCGGCCGTTGCCACCAAAGGCGCCAACCGCAGCCCGCGCGCGCCAGAAAGAGATGGCAAAACTACAGGGACCCAGCCGACCGACGAAAATCAGAGCAATTGGCCGGGAGGATCAAAAAGAGAGCTCCGAAAACCACCGTAGCGAGGCGTGGGAGGAAACGTTACGAGAAGCAGGAAGGGACCAGGAAAAATTCTGGAAATTTCTTAAAACTCGTAAACTAGACACGAAACATCTACATCTACATGGGGAAGGAACGACCCCACAGACCGAGCTGAAGCACTGGCGGATTCACTAGAAAGGCAATTCCAAGCACCAGAAGCGGTAGATGACGAAACTGATGACCACCAGGAAATGGTACTCAGAAGGGTAAAACCGCATCCTAAGTGCCCCGATCAGAACATCTTTCACAATCCAATAAACGCAGAAACCCCGTATCTTATCACATCACAAACATACACACATCCTAAGAAGGCATCAGGCCCAGATTCCATCAAACCGCAACTACTACATCACCTACCTCCAGCAACTATCAATTATCTATCTAACATCAATATATAATGCTTGCTTCAGACTAAACTACTTGGAAACAGGCCCGAGTCATCACATTACCAAAGCCAAACAAGGACTTATTATTTCCGCAAAACTATAGGCCAACTTCCTTGGAAAGGTTCTCGGAAAGCTCATTCAAACTGAACTGAAGAAATTCAATTCTTAAAGGATAACAACATAATCATCCCACAACAATTCCGATTCCGCGAAGAACACAGCACCACCCACCAGGTGACCAGACTAGTCGAGCACATATGTCAGGCCAGAAACATTAGACACAGTACTGGAGCAGTCCTGCTTGACATTGGAAAAGCATTCGGATAACGCCTTATCTACAAGCTCCACCAGTACAACTGCCCCATCCACATTATTGCTTCTTTTCTCCGCAACAGAGCATTCTATGTCCATGTACCAGGAGCGGCAAGTAACACTAGATCCATAGAGGCTGGAGTCCCGCAAGGCTCAGTGCTGGGGCCCATTCTCTACTCAATATACACAAACAAACAGCTGGGAGGACACTTGTCACTATTTGCAGACGACACTGCAGTCTACCGCAGCAGTTCTAACCTGCAATATAGAGTCACAAAAATAGAGCAACACCTACAATCCATCCAGAAATGGGCTAACCAAAAAAACAATAAACGCGGAGAAAACCCAAGCAATACAATACGATTCACATTCAAAAAGAATACCTCCTAACCTGCATATACGCCTCAGAAATAACAATCTTCCATGGTCAGGCACAATAAAGTATCTAGGCATCAAGCTGGACAAGAGGTTGACATTTAGAGACCATGTTACACACGTTTGTAACAAGGCTGCAGCAGCAATATTCAGACTGTACCCAATCATCAAAGGAAACAGAATAAATATGCGCGCCAAAAAGAAAATCTTCAAAACCGTCATAGGAACCAGCCATCACTTACGGCTCTGAAAAATCTCGTCAATGGCCGCAGACACCAAACATAACAAGAGTAAAAAAGGGTGCAGAACAAATACTTCAGAATTACTGCTGATGCCGGCCGGTACCAGACAAACCGAGACATATACACAAACCATAACATACTCAATCAAAATCCCGGAAATCATCCAAAGAAAAATCCATAAAGTTTTTTTTTTTTTTTTTTTTTGTTTTTTTTCCACCAAACCACGGATTCGAACCACCCACTCATCAGAAATCTGGGACCAAAATCCACCCGACCCAAGAACGACATTTCCCATCACGACAAAACACCACAAACTACAACATACCATGATAAACAAAAATAAAATACAAACACCATAACACTCACTCAAACAAACAAACATCTACACACACCCAAGAGACCCTATCATCCCATCATTTTGTTACCCAACATAATCAGACAGAAGGCAGGGATCAAGGACAGATCCGGTCCTTCGAGTACAGGGGGTAAAAAATACCCATCAGACCAGCTCTCTCTCTCTCTCTCCTCCTCGCTTCTCCGTGCCGACGCTGCCCCGCACACGCGTTCGCGTTCGCGTTCGCGCTCGCGTTCGGCCGACACCACACGACAGGTCTTTGGGGCCCCGCCACTGCGCACACGCACGCCTCCTCCTCTTCCTTAGTTCTTTTTCGCTTTTCTTTTCTCCCCCGCCCCCCGCTCTCACCGCCACATCATCCCGCAACCCTTGGGGCATGTTTCCCAACATCAACGCGCCCCAATTCCACTCTCTGCCCGTGCCGCACTCTCCACTTTGCTTCTCCCCGTCCCCTACACACACGACTACCGAAACCCCGGTTGACACACCTTCTCGTAGGACAGGGGTGCGTGCGTGCGTGCGTGCGTTGTCTTGACGGTGACAGCAACAGCAACGGATCCGTCCATCCCATTCCCCCCCACTCGGTAAAGAACCATGTTCAACCCACACTACACAACAAGGGGGGCACACACGAACGCGAAAGAAAGGGCAGGGCAGGGGCAACTATCTCGTACACATTCTTCCTCAGAACCCACATATCGCATCAACGAACGGCAGGCCAATTGCGGACTCAGCCGTGTCAGGCAAATCCAACCCAACCAACACCTCCCACGGAAACCCTGACACTGATCCAGCAGTACGTCCACATACATCGCCACACCAAATACGGGTGACGAGTGAGCAACAAATGGAACAATACACAACAAGGGCTGACCTAATAAAAACTGCACGTCACGTCATACCTTCCAGACAGACGCAGTTCCGACGGGACGGCGGAACCGTATACGTACCTTTCAGCCACAACAACCGACCGACTGGACACGCCCGCGTCTCCAGCCAGCCAACCACCAGGGCCACACAGCCCGCAAGTTTCAGCGTCAACACTTCTTAACGTACGTTGCAAACTTTTCAAAACATTGCCACACACACACACACACACACACACACACACACCACGAAAAGCGTCAACCTCTCTCACACTGGATACACTCAACACTTTTTGTCGGCGGAGCTTGAGGGCCAACGGTTGACACACCCCCACCGGCCACACAGGTTTCCCTTTGAAAATTGCAGTGACGGAGGAGACGCGGCATTACGAGAGGGTTGTTTCCGAGAGCGCGAGCTGGACGGAGCTGCGGCGCCGCCGCCGCCGCCGCCGCCGCCGCCGAGGGGTAATGAACGCACGCGATGCCGCATGACAGCCCATCACCCAAAGTTTCACCCACAACTGCACAGGTCGCACCCCCTTTTCGCGCCATACTAGTGTCGATCGTCAATTACAGCTGACGGTGTTCGCATTTGCCACTTGACGAGAGGGGGGGGGGGGGGGGAAAGAAAACAAACATCTGACACGCCATGTGTTTCTCTCTCTCTCTGTTACATCTAGGTCATTCGGCAGCCACTGTAAAAAAAAAAAAAAAAAAAAAAAAAAAAAAAATATTTTTACGACATGGTTGGGTAAGTGATTTAAAGACAACAATTGTGGGTCACACACCATAGACCATTTCGATAGTGTTCTTGTTCTTCTCTTTTTCCTTTTTTTATCGCTCAATTGAAATCAAACCTGGGGATGATGCAATGCTGCGATATGGCACAACCGTCGTCCATTGTACACAACTCGGGAACAAAAAGAAACCAATTCAGGGAACGTTCGTTCCTTCACAACGTTTCTTTCAACGCACTTGGTCTTTACCATCCTGTATATTCAACACACATTTCCTTTCATCAAACTAGGGCATTTCCATAACAGTATTTGCAATACTGCTTCTTCGACGTCATTTCACCATCTTAACTAGAGACAAACAAACAAGAAAATAGCAAAACAGCCTTGAGAACCCCGTCCACCAAATTTCAGTTAGCACGGCATCCAAGATTCTTTTCCGGGGAGTGCAGTGCAGCTGACGCTGCTCAGACCATATACCGTCGCCAGTCTCACTCAACTCTTGCGCATTCCATTCTACGCTACGTGACTATGCAAAAATGAATGAATCAAACCCGCCCAGAGAGCGTCTTGTGCGAGGGGACACACGATATAGAGAACAACAAAACACACAGGGGACACCACCACAGTTGGAGAGAACGTTTCCACCACGGCAGCCGCGCCGTTACGCGCTTTTTTTTTTTCCTCCCCCCCACTGCACACCTCCGACACCACGGGAACGTTCACCGTCCCGTTGCCCTACACTGGCGTTTCTTTTCAACCCCCCACCCTATTCCTCGCTCCCCGGACATTCGACCGATCACAAAGTGCAACCTCTCGTTACCGTCGGGTGCCCCTCTTCATCCCCGGGGCGCCAACAACAAAACAAAAACACCACCGACGCCGTCGTCTCGCGTCACCTCACTCAACTGAGCGGAAAATACACGTACATCCAGAATGACGACACCGCCTCCAGACGTCAGACGTCAGGTCGAAAGAGGGCACCGTACGTCGTGGCGCGTGGTCTCCTAACTCACCTCGCGCGTACAAATACAATGCAATGCGTGTCTCCTCACGTTCACACACACCTCCACGCTCCACTTTTACGTCGCCCAACCAACCAACTACTAACTTAACCCACCCGCTCGGCGTAGAAGCAGCTGTAGGCGGCAACGTGTTTCTCACCCTCGCCACCAACGGTGTGACATCCGACAATCGCGGTTTGCTTTCCGTTCCACACCTCCGGCCATACCATACAAAGGGGACAAAAAAAAAAAAAAAAATATATATATCAAACAAGCCAACTCCAGCGATCCGCCCCCCTAACACCAACACGTCTCGAAACACCCACGCCCACGACCCGGCTGTGGCCTAAAGTGCGTATCCCAACGTCACACCAAAACCAAAGGCGCCGGCGCCGCACCACACCACACCACAAGCTACAGCTACAGCTGTGCCGCCCGTCCACCCGCTCACAACAACAACAACAACAACAACAACAATTCCGCCCTTCCCGCAAAGGCATTTTGGTGGCCCTGAAAAGGGCCGTTTTTTCTTTTCTTCGCCGCGCCGCGGACGAGCCTCCTATTTCCAAGAGCCACCTCCTTACTTGGAGCTCGTGTACTTGGTCACCGCCTTCGTGCCCTCGCTCACCGCGTGCTTGGCCAGCTCGCCAGGCAGCAAGAGCCGCACAGCGGTCTGGATCTCGCGGGACGTGATGGTCGAGCGCTTGTTGTAGTGCGCCAGGCGAGAAGCCTCGGCCGCAATGCGCTCGAAAATGTCGTTCACGAAGCTGTTCATGATGCTCATCGCCTTCGAAGAGATGCCCGTGTCAGGGTGCACCTGCTTCAGCACCTTGTAGATGTAGATGGCATAGCTCTCCTTCCTCTTGCGCTTCTTCTTCTTGTCGCCCTTCGAAATGTTCTTCTGCGCCTTGCCAGCCTTCTTGGCGGCTTTCCCGCTAGTCTTGGGCGGCATCACGAACAAACAGGCAGGCAGGCAGGCAGGCAGGCAGGCACGCGCAGTCAGTCAGTCAGTCAGGCGCTCCGCTCCAGTCAGCGTCTCCCCACACAGTGGCACCCGCCGGACATGAGATGGCTGGGTTTGCACCCATGCTAGTTCTGGAGAGCCAGCGTTCTTTCAACGCTCTGTCTCACGAAATGATCCTGTGGGTTCGTATGTGGCTTGTGTGCAGTAATGGCTTGGGGATTTTCCCCCCGGGTGGATGGCGTTAGTGATGATGATGTTGATAGAGGTGGAGATGAGTATCCTGTTTCATGAGGATGAGAAGATGGTTACCGCCTGTAGTGGCGATGGAGTGTGTTGATAGGAGCTCTGAGTTGAGGGTGAGGGTTCCGTCCCAGTGTATTGATGAGCTGGTACGGTGATGAATGAGATGATTCGTAGAATGTTTGTGATTTTTGTTTGATTATGTGATAGAAAGAGGGTTGCCCTAGCATTGCCCTGATTTCCTCATTGCTAGTCAGTCTTGGTACGTCTGCAATAATTCTTAGGGTTTTATTTTGGACGACCTCCAATTGGGCTAGATTAGTGTCTGCTGCCATGCTCCACACTTCAGAGCCGTAGAGGATGACAGGCAGGACTATTGTTTTCCAGATTCTGAGCTTTGCTGATATGGACAATCCCATTCCCTTTAATAATGGGTATAGTTGGTAGAGCCGGGCGGAGCCTTTGTTCCTAGCCTCTCTTATGTGATGCTTGAATGTTAGGTTTTTGTCCAATTTTAGTCCTAAGTATGTGATTTCATTTTTCCATGGGAGTATTTGTTCATTGTAAGTGATGTTTATTATGGGTTTCTTGATTTTATGAGAAAATAGGATTGTTTGACATTTGTCAGCATTTATTTTTATTTTCCAGATGTTGCACCAGTTTGCAACTTTGTTGAGATGTCGTTGTAGGCTGTAGGCTAGGTAATTAATGTTTCTGCCACTGAGATAGAGTGCTGTGTCATCAGCATATAAGGCTATGTTGCCACCCGGCTCTTTCGGGATGTCATTTGTATACAGAAGATATAGGAGGGGGCCAAGCACAGATCCCTGTGGGACACCTGCTTCTATGAGTTTCATGCCACTTTTTGCCTTTTCTATGTATGAGTAAAATTTCCTGTCAGAGAGGAAAGACTGAATGATTTTCAGCAGGTGGAGAGGGCAGTTGAGTTTGGAGATCTTATATAGCAAGCCGTCATGCCAAACACGATCAAAAGCCTTTTCAATATCCAAGAAAATAGCTGCGGTGCTGTTGCCCTGGCTCTTCTCCGTGCAGACATGCTCCACCAGGCGAATGGCTTGCTGTACAGTGCTATGTCCAGCACGAAAACCAAATTGTTCAGGGATGATGATGTTGTTTATGGATAGAAACTGGAGTAGGGAGTTTTGTATAAGAATTTCGAGAAGTTTGGAGAGATGACATAGTAGGGAGATAGGGCGGTGGTTTTGCGGGAATAACTGATCTTTATTGGGCTTTGGAATGGAAATAACTTTTGCAACCTTCCAGGCTGAAGGGAAGTATTGTATGGAGAGGCAACTGTTTAGGATGGCTGTAAGGTGAGAGATAGCAGGTTGAGGAAGGTTTCTAAGAAAGGGGGGTTTGATGTTATCGGGACCAGGGGCTTTTGCATTGCCGATTCGCCTGATGAGAACAGAGACTGCACGTTCAGTGGTCGGCACAAAGTTGGTGACTGGTCTGGCACGAAGTGTTCGATGTAGGTGACGCTCAACTCTGCGCTCCAGGGCTTCTGCTTCTTCCTCGTCTTCATCGATTATATTCTCTTGGAACTGCAGCTCGAGCGTGTTTGCCATGGCGGTTGCTTTGTCATGCGGGGTATAGACTAAACCGTTTTGCCCATGAAGTGGTCTGCTGGCTTTTTGGGGTTGTCGTCTGGATCTGATGATTCCCCAGAATTTTTCGGGATTTTGCTCTGCTGTTTGCAGGCTTTGTTCCCATCTAGCACTTCGTAGCAGTTTAAGTCTGGTCTGGATTTCCCTGGCCATCCTAAACATGCGTCTCCTGTCTTGGGGGTCACGAAAAGTTTGCCATCTCTTGCGCGTTCTGTTCTTGTCCGTAATTAGTTGCGCAAGGTCTGGGGGCAGGTTGCTCCGTCCGCTGTTGTGCGTTATTTTGATGGTTGATGCTTCCCCACACGTCGTGATGATTTGGGTTAATTCTGCTATAGCCTGGTCGATTTCTTCTGGGGTCTGCATGTCAGGAGCCTGGTCAGGTATGTGTAGAGTGACCAGTTCCTTGTACCTCGCCCAATTTGTGTTGTAAGTTGTAATTATTCTGTTACTTGGAATGTCTTGGTCACCCTGAAATCTTAGAATAACAGGGCTATGGTCTGAATTTAGGCTGTTGATTACCTCTGTCGTTGTGTTGAGGTTAACGTTTTTTAAGAGGAATATGTCCAATTTGTCAGGCAGGCACCTGGAGTCATAGGGAACATGAGTAGGCTCATCAGTTGAGACAACCCTTACTGCTGGATGGTTATCAAGGTATCTCAGTAGTTTGTTGCCACTTGTGTTTGTAGTACGACATCCCCATGCCCTGTGCTTGGCATTCAGGTCCCCTCCTATTATGGTTCTGCGGTTTATGTCCAAGAGATCGTCCAGGTCACTGGGAAACAGTCTGGCTTGGGGTGGGTGGTATGCCGCCACCAGAAGTGTGGGGTGGTTGTTAAGAATAACTTCGACTGCTGTTGCCTCTGTGTTTATGAGTGGTGGCGTTTGTATTACCCTGTGGCATATTCGATTTTTAATGAGAATGGCTGTACCGCCACCTGGTCTGTTAGGGCGGTCATTTCTGGCCAACACATAATTTCGGACTCGAAAGCTCTCATCAGGGGTTAGGTGGGTCTCGTTTAGGAGTGCCACATCCACCCCATGGTCATCGAGGAACATCTCGAGCTCGAATCGGTCGTGGGAAACACCGTCAGCGTTCCAGATGGCGATAGTGATGTGCTGGTTTTCATTTGCCATTTAGGAGCAGGGGCAAGATGTTTGTGATAATTAGTGTCACTTTACTGAGAAGATCTGGGGCTGCTAAGAACTGATTGATAATCTGTGTGATTTTGGTAACAAAATTTTGAGGGAGAAGGTTTTTGACAAACTGCCAGATTTGTGATAAAACTTGAGGTGTTTGTACCTGTGAGCCCTCTGTGATGCTTTGCTGGGCAGTGGTGTTGTCACTGGCGATGTTGGTTTGAATTGTCACCGCAGGAGCAGTTGGGGGCTCTGTGGCGGTTGCCATTGAATGACTGGCTAGTGGGGGGGCAGCCTCAGTCGCTGCAGAGGTTGAGGGGAGAGGTGTCGCACTTGTCTGTTCCTTTAGAACACACGTGCTGGGGGGAGGTGCGGTTAGCGGCGGATGTAGAGTCACCTTGGAGGGCAGGATTCTGCCAGGTTGTTGTTTCGGGATTGTGGGCTTTGTTTTAGGGGAGTTTGGTGGGGTGCGCCCTGTTCTCACTATTTCGGCGAGCGTGGGCTGTGCTTGGGGCAGAGATCGCTCCGGTGGTGGGGAACAGGATGCAACTGCTTCCTGTGGTGTTGAGGGAGTTTCTAATGTATTTGTTCCCACCTGAGTTTGTTTTGGTGGAGGGGGGGAGTGTGGTGTATCCGCAGGTGGTGGCGGGGGTGGTTTTGTTGCCGCTGCTGTTCGCGGTGTGGTGGTTGGTGGGACATGTCTGCTGGTTGGGGGTGCTCGTCTTCGTTCCCAGGCCTGGACGATCCGCTCTCGCTCTGAGCAGCCCCTGAAGGAGGCTGGATGGTTGCCCCCGCAGTTTGCGCACGTTGCTGGTGCGTCGGGCTTTTTAGTGCAGGCCCCAGAAAGGTGTGGCCCGGCGCATTTCACGCAGCGGGGTCTAAGTTCACACTGAGACGCCCCATGCCCAAAGCGTTGACACAGATAACATTGCGTCGGACCGTTTGGTCTTTTGTATAGCTCCACCGTGACCTGCATGTGTAGCAGATGTGTAACTTTGAATATTTTGCGGGCCTCAGCAGTGTTCAGGAGATTCACTTGAAAATTGGCCGTTTTTATTCTGGGAGCCGAGACTGTTTCGCCGTATTCGTTTACAATGGTCTGCGGTTTCGTTTGCTGAAACACGTCCTGCACTTGAAACCCTTTCTCAATTAGGGCGTTTTTGACATCGTCTGTGGTCCAGTATGGAGTGAGCTTCTTAATGACGACCTTAAGTGTCCCCTTCGGGTCGTCACTGTATGTGAAGAATTCAATCTTCCGTTTTCGAAATTCTTCTTTGAGGAAATGGAAGTCCTCGGGATTTGTTGCCTGGTATACGATGCTGTCACCCTTGTAGGATGTGCTTAGTGCTCCTTTCAGCTTCCCTTGTATCTGACCGATGAGGGTAGTGTACCCTTTGGTCTCAAAAACCGTTATCGGGGGCACCCTTCTGCCTCTGGGCTGGCGCTGAGTTTGTGTCATTGCTGGGGGCACCGTTGTGTTTTGAGCGCCTTGCACCGTTCCGACGCCTGCAATTTGATTTTGCTTTTGATTATTGGACGCATCTGCGGTCGCAGTTGAGTGATCCACCTGCTTTTGTTGATGTTGCTTCTGCTGGTCTAGTGGTGGTTGTCGTACTTTTGCGTCTTGCGCATTTGAAACCACGCTCTGGTTTTCGCGCGCCCGGAGTTTCTCCGCGGCTGCGGGTTGCGGGGGCTGCCCAGAGTTGATCTTACGTAGCCTTTCGCTACGTCTGACTTCAGGGTCGGTCAATGAGGAGACCGAGCCCGAGTCGCTGTCTGTGGCTATGACAAGCTGGTCAGAGTCACAGCTAGTGTCTGACGAGGAAGGTGATGAGGGGGGATGAATTGAAGTATGTGAATGTGATGATGTCGATGGTGGAAGTGAACTGTCGTGTGGCTGCACTCCATGAGGGACGCTGACAGAGGTTGGATCACGTGTGTCCGCCATGGCGGGCACCTACTCGATGTTATAAGGTTTCAGATAGGGAAGCCTATATTTCGACAATTTCCGCGCCAGTGGAAAAATTTCCCTACACCTAGCAGGCGCGGGATACCACCAAGGGCCTCACAGTCAGTCTGTTTGACTATGTGGCTCGGCGGGTCCCTGGACTGTGGCACCCGCCGCACGCCGCCGCCGCACCTTTACCAGCTCGCCCTGCTGCGGCCGCCGACCAATGGGGCGCGCGCGCAACCGGCCGCCGCACCCGAGCCCATAAAGGACCCCCACCCCGCCGGCGCCGGCACGCACTCCGCTGCTCGACTCGCTGCGGCTCGCACCGTTTGGGGCGTTGTGCTTTTTCTTTCTCGCTTCTTTCCAAACTAGCCCATCGCCATGTCCGGACGCGGAAAGGGAGGCAAAGTCAAGGGCAAGTCAAAGTCCCGCTCAAGCAGGGCTGGGCTCCAGTTCCCGGTCGGCAGAATCCACCGCCTCCTGCGCAAGGGAAACTACGCCGAGCGCGTCGGCGCCGGGGCGCCCGTCTACCTCGCCGCCGTCATGGAGTACCTCGCGGCTGAGGTGCTCGAGCTGGCCGGAAACGCGGCCCGCGACAACAAGAAGACGCGCATCATCCCGCGCCACCTGCAGCTCGCCATACGCAACGACGAGGAGCTCAACAAGCTCTTGTCGGGCGTCACCATCGCACAGGGAGGTGTCCTGCCCAACATCCAGGCCGTCCTGCTGCCAAAGAAGACCGAGAAGAAGGCCTAAAAGAGAGACAGCGCAATCGGCAACCGCCGCGTGCTCCCTTGGCACGCAGCGCGCCATTTGCCGCCTCGGCTCAAAAAACAAAACACAATCGGCCCTTTTCAGGGCCACCACACAAACCTACGTCCAAAGCAGAATTCCAGTCGTTCGTCGCACCACTTTTCTCTCTCTCTCTCTCTCTCTCTCTCTCTCTCTCTCTCTCTGTGTACGGTTTTTTTTTCCTTCTTACACACACAGGCGCCGCCATCTTGTACACACGTACTTGGCCACCTCCTCCACTCAACTCCACGCACGCACAGTCTCGCGACCATTAACCAGCACACGTGGCGCACAACAACACACCTCAAAAATAACCCCTCGGCGCTCAGCCGCGCCGCAACACACAGCCCATCCACCGACAAGAAGCATACAAGCAAAGAGGGAGGGGAAGGAAGGAAGGAAGGAGCTCACACAACGCAAGGGCACGCTTCCTTCCCTCCCAACCGCACCGCACACCACGTCAAAAAAAACTCCAAACAAAACTAAAAGGCCAAGTAGACTAAAAAGGAAAAGAAAAACCAGCAACACAGACTCTTTCGCACTTTTCAACTTCCGAACACTGTGGTGGCCCTGAAAAGGGCCGTTTTTCAATCTATCTCTCTTTCCTTCCTTCGGTCTCACACCGCCTAACCGCCGAAACCGTACAGGGTGCGCCCCTGCCTCTTCAGGGCGTACACCACGTCCATGGCCGTCACAGTCTTGCGCTTGGCGTGCTCAGTGTACGTCACCGCGTCGCGGATCACGTTCTCCAGGAACACCTTCAGCACTCCGCGCGTCTCCTCGTAGATCAGACCAGAGATGCGCTTCACGCCGCCCCTGCGCGCCAGGCGGCGGATCGCGGGCTTCGTGATGCCCTGGATGTTGTCGCGCAACACCTTGCGGTGCCGCTTGGCGCCACCCTTGCCGAGCCCCTTTCCTCCCTTGCCGCGGCCTGTCATTCTTCTTCTTCAAGCGTCTCAACCACAATAATATAAAAAACAGAAAGCAAGGCAAGCTCCTCACCCGGCGCTAGCGAGTCGGCTACGGTTGTGGCGCCCAGCGCGCGCGCCGCCCCCCTATATAGACTCTGGGGCCCCGCGGCCCGCCCTCCCCTCCCCCCACCACCGCGCACCGAGGGCATATAAGCGCAGCACCCGGGGCGCGCGGGCCCGTTGTCAAGGCAGCACCGGACGCCGTCGCGCACGCATATCCTCCACGCCGCATCCGCATCCGCATCCGCATCCGCAGTAGCCATGGCCCGGACAAAGCAAACGGCCCGCAAGTCCACCGGCGGAAAGGCGCCGCGCAAACAGCTCGCCACCAAGGCGGCGAGGAAGAGCGCGCCCGCCACCGGCGGCGTCAAGAAGCCCCACCGCTACAGGCCGGGCACCGTCGCCCTGCGAGAAATCAGGCGCTACCAGAAGAGCACAGAGCTGCTCATCCGCAAGCTGCCATTCCAGCGCCTAGTGCGCGAGATCGCCCAGGACTTCAAGACCGACCTGCGCTTCCAGAGCTCCGCAGTCATGGCCCTGCAGGAGGCCAGCGAGGCCTACCTCGTCGGCCTCTTCGAAGACACCAACCTGTGCGCAATCCACGCCAAGCGAGTCACCATCATGCCCAAGGACATCCAGCTCGCGCGCCGCATCCGCGGCGAGCGCGCCTAAACCCGCACACCGCCAAACAAACAAAACGGCCCTTTTCAGGGCCACTAACGTCTCTCCGTCGCGAGCAAAACTTTGTCGGTCGCAACGACTAGTTCCCCACTCACTCTCCAGTCCAGTCGTCCCACCCCCGGCCCGGCCCGGCGCCGCCGTTTCCAAAAGAAAAAAAAAAGCACCGCACCGGCCGAGCCAAGTCGCAAGCGTCAATAGCGCCACCCACACAGGCCACGGCACAAAACGTGACGCCCGGAAAGCAAAGCCAAAAAAGACTATTCCAAAACCACCACCAAGACAAACAAACAAACGCGGCGCAAAATAAATAGGTAGAAATAATAAAAGTAAAATACACTTTATGTAACACCAACCGCGGCGCCGCCGCCCACGCCCGCCAACGACCCCACAATCCAACCACCATCCACACATGAAACAAACAAACGCCAGCAAGCAAGACAGACAGACAACAAGGCAACCGACCGACCACGACACGACACGACAATCAACACCTTCCCGACGTGCTTTGATGGCCCTGAGAAGGGCCGTTTTTGTTTTTGTCCGGGACCGCGCGACAGCCTCTGGTTGCGCGCCGGCCACCAGGCGACGGTGTCAACCGCCAACCCTTCCCTGCCCTTTTTACTTCTTCTTCTTGGGCGAAGCCTTCGCCTTAGACGGCGTCGCCGTCGCCTTCTTCGGGCGCGGCGCCTTCGGCTTCTTCGTCGGAACCTTGGCGGCCTTCTTCGCCTTCGACGGCGACTTGGCCTTGGCCGGCTTGGCCGCAGCCGCCTTCTTCGCACCCGCGGGAGCGGCCGACGCCGCAGACGCCTTCTTGGCGGCGCCCGCCTTCCGACCGGTCGCCGCCTTCACGCCGCCAGCCTTCTTTGCGCCGGCCGCACGGGCCCCCTTCTTCTCCTTGCTGGCCGGAGCGGCGCGCTTCTTCTTCGCACCACCGCCGCCACCACGAGCCTTGCCGCCCTCGGCCGCCCCGCCGCCGGCGCCGGCAAGCTTGAAAGAGCCCGACGCGCCCTTCCCCTTCGTCTGCACCAGCTCGCCAGCCACGACGGCCGACTTGAGGTACTTCTTGATAAAGGGCGCCAGCTTCTCCGCGTCCAGCTTGTAGTGCGCGGCAATGTACTTCTTGATCGCCTGCAGCGACGACCCGCCGCGCTCCTTCAGACTCTTGATGGCGGCCGTCACCATCTCAGAGGTGCGCGGGTGCGCAGGCTTGGCGCGCGGCTTCTTCGCAGACGACGCAGACTTGGCCTTCTTCGTAGTGCCGGTGGCGGCGGGTGCCGCGGCAGTCTCGTTCGTAGCCGCCTGGTCTGCCATCTTTTGCCTGTTCTCTTTTCTTTTTTCCCCTTGCTTTCGCTTCCTTCTCTCCTTCGACGACGCACAACAGCGAGGGGCGCGCAGCAGAGAATAGCCGCGCACGCGCCTGGCCCAGCCAGTGTCGCGGGCGGGCGCGGACGGCCGAGAGAGCGGCCGCCACTCGGCGCGCCGCCGCGCCGCCGCGCCGCGCCTCCCGCGCTTGCTACCGCCCAACGTCCGACAGCCTGCGCGGAGCAGCCCCCAACCTGCGCCGCAACCACCCGCGCCATTCAAACCACCGAGGATGGGGCTACACACACCGACACCACGGTCGCCAACCAGTCGCCGCGGCGGCGCCGCAAACCACGGCCAAACTGCAGCCACCGCGCGCCACAGCCTGGGTCGGCCCGCCGAGAATCGCCGCCCCCGCCCAAATGCCGCCCCCACAGCCCCAGCCGACGACCCGCCACAATGGCCAAACCTTCGTCAAAACTCCCACACCGTCGCCGCGGCAGCCCGGCCACCGCGGCCGGCGCCACAGCCACACGAGCCGAGTCGTGCGGCGATGACGGCCGTGCACAAACGCACCTCCGCCGCCCCATCGCCTTCCGCCGTTTTCCCGATCGGCCCGCAGCCGTCGGGCCACGGCCGCGGGCCGTCCTCCTCCTCTCGCCTCGCCCGCCAACACCCACAGCCCTTCCAACACATTTTTTTTTTCTTTTTTCTTTTTTTTTTTCTACTTTTTTACGATCGCCGCCTGCGCAACATGGCACCGGCCGACGGAGCGCCAACCCCCCCGCCACAGGCGAAAACAAGACAACGATAAACAAACAAACAAAATAAATTACCAGCCAGCCCCAACTACAGACACACCGAATCTGCCCTCACAGCCGACCTTACACGCCTCAACGTCAAAACAAAGGTGGTTTCTTTCTTTCAACGGTTACCTTACCTTAGGTTACGTCAGGTTAGGCTAAGAAGGCGTCAGGGTTAGGTTAAGCGTTGACGTGACGTCACGTCTTAACGTAGGCGTTAAGCTAAGGTTGCGGTCACGTACGTTAGGTTAAGGCGACTTGGGGGTTGGCCTAAGGGCTTACGTTAGGTTACGTTAGTTTAGGTGGCTGCGTTAACGGCTTAAAGAAGTTTAGGAGGTTAAGGCGTCGAGGCGGCCGCACCCCCTTAGCTGCTGCGGCTCGGCCACGCCACGCCACGCCACGCCACGCTTTGGGGTTTCATAAGGTCGCGCGGCGGGTCGTCGGCACGCCGCAAAGGACAAAACTGCAAGACGACGTCGAAAAACAAACAACAGGTAAAAAATAAATAAGTAAAAATAAACGACGCCGACAGGCGGGGATCAGCAGAACGAGCAGATTCCGGAGAGCGAACGAGACACACACGCACGCACGCACACACACACACACACACACAAACCCCCCCGAGCCGAGAGAGCACAGCACCACCACGTGTCGGCCTCCGCTCACCCGACTCGGCTGGGCTGGGCTGGGCTGGGCTGGGCTGGGCTGGGCTGGGCTGGGCTGGCGGCCGGGCCGGATGCACGTGCACGTACACGTACGGCTACAGCCACTACCCGTACACAGCCGCTCTTCACGCAACACCAGCCAAATGGCGCGCCCGCGGCTCGTCGCGGTCGCAACGCCACGCCGGCACACTTTCGGCACCACCGTCTTCGCGCGCACCGCAAACAAAAACGCAGCCGACACACACAGAAAAAAAAAAAAAACAACACAGAGCGCGAGAGACGGGCGGCGGCGCACCTTTCGCCAGCCGGCAGGCAATCGACTCGCCCAGTACGACAAACGTGCACGCCACCCCACCCACCAACCAACCAGTCGTCGTCGTCGTCGTCCCGAAATCAAACAAACTCTCAAAAGGCACAGCCCCTGCTGCCAACGGACGCAGGCGCCACGCAGCTCCCTTCCCGCCACACTCGATTCGCAGCGCAACTCACCCGGCACACCGTCAAACGACGGGCTGGGCTCGCCGCATCGCCGCAACCTACACACCTTCCCCGCCACGACGCACAGCCCCACCAGACGCCCGTGCCGCAACGACACTACCGCACTACTCCTCTCGCCCTTGCCATACACGACACAACACGCCAAAAAATGAAAATCCAAATACAAACAAAAACACCGCCCCCACGACCCAAACACATGCACGGCGCGCCAACACACGCGAGGCAAGGCACGCAGCAAACGGCGTCCCCTCCGCGTCGCGCCATCAACCTACACACACAAGGCAACACCAACAACAAACAGCCAGCCAGCCAGCCAGCCAGCCAGCCCCACTCTCACGCCGCAAAAACAGAAAACACACCGAAACCGCCAAACGCCGCACATTCGCGCTTCGCACTCACCACACACCTCTCGGCATCCGTTTCGCACACAACGACGCGACGCACAATACATCATCACGGGCTACGCACGCACACCGCGACCCACTTTTTTACGACGCCCTCGCCAGAGCACACGTGCCCACGCCCACACACAGTCGACACAACGACGCAGCGCGCAGCAGACGCGGCCGCAACACATACCTCCCCGACGACGCGCCAACACCGCCAGCCACTGCTCACTCGCCCAAGCAACCCGTGCACACAACTGCCACACGCGTCCACCACGCCGCCGCCAACCACCCGCCCGCCAGGGGGCGCTCACGTCCGCGACAACAGCGCGGCACCGCCGGACCGGGCCGAACCGAGCCGAGCCGCCGCCTCCTCTCCACTCGGCACGCCACGTCCTGCTTGCAAAACACATGGCTCGTCCCTCTGTACACACAACGCGCCTGCCTGCGGTCGCCGCCGGCATCTATCTACCTGCGCATCGGAGCCAGGCCGGCAAGCCCACACTTAAATAATGCACTTCACCAGCCAAACAAACCCACTCTTCCTTTCTTTGCACAGCGCATGCAACAGCAGCCCCAGGAGCCGGGCCCGCCGCCAGCGTCTCCTCCTCCTCTGGGCACAGCCAGCCAGCCGTTCCCACCGCCCCGCCCCTGCTCTGCAGAACAAGAAAAAACGAAAAAGTACCAACACACGCACCCAAAGCGTAAGCCAGACAAGACCAGCCTCTCCAAGGCCACACACACGCAAAAAAACAAAAAAAAACAAAAACACTACAACAAAATAAAATAAAATGAAAAAGAAAAAGCAAGCTGTCGCCTCGCCCCCGCCCGTCCCCCCACCCCACCACATTCGCCCCCTCCGCTTGTTTTCCTTTCTACAATTTCCCTCTTTTCCACCCAATATCCCGCCGCGGTTTACGGGCACCGGCCGATTTTGCGCCCGCCCACATGTGTGCCTACTCCCCACCACCATTCCCTCCGCAGCCCGCAGCCCGCAGCCCGCAGCCCGCAGCCCGCTTTTCCCCCCTCCCTGCCCACACCACACCACACCACACCACACCACACCACACCACACCACACCACACCGACGGTGCTGACGTCGACACGCACCCAAGACAGGGGCCACGACCGTCTTTTTTCCTGGGCCCATCCCCGCACCGCACCTCCTTCCAATCATCAACGCTGTGGCGCCTGTGTCCGCGCGAGACGCGTGCGCGCCGCCTCTCTCAACATCCGTCCGCCGGCCGGCCCGTTTTTCGGCCCCCAGGCCATCCGTCAACCACCACTGCCCCTGCCCGCCCCGCACCACACCACACACCGCTGCTTGCCCCGGCCGTTGCCACCAAAGGCGCCAACCGCAGCCCGCGCGCGCCAGAAAGAGATGGCAAAACTACAGGGACCCAGCCGACCGACGAAAATCAGAGCAATTGGCCGGGAGGATCAAAAAGAGAGCTCCGAAAACCACCGTAGCGAGGCGTGGGAGGAAACGTTACGAGAAGCAGGAAGGGACCAGGAAAAATTCTGGAAATTTCTTAAAACTCGTAAACTAGACACGAAACATCTACATCTACATGGGGAAGGAACGACCCCACAGACCGAGCTGAAGCACTGGCGGATTCACTAGAAAGGCAATTCCAAGCACCAGAAGCGGTAGATGACGAAACTGATGACCACCAGGAAATGGTACTCAGAAGGGTAAAACCGCATCCTAAGTGCCCCGATCAGAACATCTTTCACAATCCAATAAACGCAGAAACCCCGTATCTTATCACATCACAAACATACACACATCCTAAGAAGGCATCAGGCCCAGATTCCATCAAACCGCAACTACTACATCACCTACCTCCAGCAACTATCAATTATCTATCTAACATCAATATATAATGCTTGCTTCAGACTAAACTACTTGGAAACAGGCCCGAGTCATCACATTACCAAAGCCAAACAAGGACTTATTATTTCCGCAAAACTATAGGCCAACTTCCTTGGAAAGGTTCTCGGAAAGCTCATTCAAACTGAACTGAAGAAATTCAATTCTTAAAGGATAACAACATAATCATCCCACAACAATTCCGATTCCGCGAAGAACACAGCACCACCCACCAGGTGACCAGACTAGTCGAGCACATATGTCAGGCCAGAAACATTAGACACAGTACTGGAGCAGTCCTGCTTGACATTGGAAAAGCATTCGGATAACGCCTTATCTACAAGCTCCACCAGTACAACTGCCCCATCCACATTATTGCTTCTTTTCTCCGCAACAGAGCATTCTATGTCCATGTACCAGGAGCGGCAAGTAACACTAGATCCATAGAGGCTGGAGTCCCGCAAGGCTCAGTGCTGGGGCCCATTCTCTACTCAATATACACAAACAAACAGCTGGGAGGACACTTGTCACTATTTGCAGACGACACTGCAGTCTACCGCAGCAGTTCTAACCTGCAATATAGAGTCACAAAAATAGAGCAACACCTACAATCCATCCAGAAATGGGCTAACCAAAAAAACAATAAACGCGGAGAAAACCCAAGCAATACAATACGATTCACATTCAAAAAGAATACCTCCTAACCTGCATATACGCCTCAGAAATAACAATCTTCCATGGTCAGGCACAATAAAGTATCTAGGCATCAAGCTGGACAAGAGGTTGACATTTAGAGACCATGTTACACACGTTTGTAACAAGGCTGCAGCAGCAATATTCAGACTGTACCCAATCATCAACACGCGATCTAGTG
>NW_026062615.1:27500-31468 GCF_023897955.1 Schistocerca gregaria | reverse complement strand
ACACTAGATCGCGTGTTTGTGGCGCTGGCGTTGGAGCTGCCGGTCACCATAGGTGGCGCGTGTTGTCTCCCGCCGGCAATGCCACGACAGCACGCTCCCGGGCCTCTGTCGGCAGCGGCAAGCTCAGTTGGGAGCAAGGGTGTTCTCACTAAAACCGTCTACTCGCCTAACTCCGGGCGATTGCGCCTCTCTCGAAACCGACCAAGTACCTAGGACGGCGCTGCGCGCCGCCGGGACCTGAGAGGGTTTCGAGGTGTATCGTGCAGGGGAGCTCGGCCTCCTCCTGTTTGCAGAATAATTGAGCGGACGCTTGCGTGTTCGCGCGGGCCCCCGGGACACACTCCCGGGCGGCCGGCTGCTCAGCTCTAGTTGACGCAGCTCCCTGGTTGATCCTGCCAGTAGTCATATGCTTGTCTCAAAGATTAAGCCATGCATGTCTCAGTACAAGCCGCATTAAGGTGAAACCGCGAATGGCTCATTAAATCAGTTATGGTTCCTTAGATCGTACCCACGTTACTTGGATAACTGTGGTAATTCTAGAGCTAATACATGCAAACAGAGTCCCGACCAAGATGGAAGGGACGCTTTTATTAGATCAAAACCAATCGGATTGGCTTGTCTGGTCCGTTTGCCTTGGTGACTCTGAATAACTTTGGGCTGATCGCACGGTCCTCGTACCGGCGACGCATCTTTCAAATGTCTGCCTTATCAACTGTCGATGGTAGGTTCTGCGCCTACCATGGTTGTAACGGGTAACGGGGAATCAGGGTTCGATTCCGGAGAGGGAGCCTGAGAAACGGCTACCACATCCAAGGAAGGCAGCAGGCGCGCAAATTACCCACATCCCGGCACGGGGAGGTAGTGACGAAAAATAACGATACGGGACTCATCCGAGGCCCCGTAATCGGAATGAGTACACTTTAAATCCTTTAACGAGTATCTATTGGAGGGCAAGTCTGGTGCCAGCAGCCGCGGTAATTCCAGCTCCAATAGCGTATATTAAAGTTGTTGCGGTTAAAAAGCTCGTAGTTGGATTTGTGTCCCACGCTGTTGGTTCACCGCCCGTCGGTGTTTAACTGGCATGTATCGTGGGACGTCCTGCCGGTGGGGCGAGCCGAAGGGGTGCTTTCGCGTCCCGAGGCGGACCCCGTTTAAATCCTACCAGGGTGCTCTTTGTTGAGTGTCTCGGTGGGCCGGCACGTTTACTTTGAACAAATTAGAGTGCTTAAAGCAGGCAAGCCCGCCTGAATACTGTGTGCATGGAATAATGGAATAGGACCTCGGTTCTATTTTGTTGGTTTTCGGAACCCGAGGTAATGATTAATAGGGACAGGCGGGGGCATTCGTATTGCGACGTTAGAGGTGAAATTCTTGGATCGTCGCAAGACGAACAGAAGCGAAAGCATTTGCCAAGTATGTTTTCATTAATCAAGAACGAAAGTTAGAGGTTCGAAGGCGATCAGATACCGCCCTAGTTCTAACCATAAACGATGCCAGCCAGCGATCCGCCGCAGTTCCTCCGATGACTCGGCGGGCAGCCTCCGGGAAACCAAAGCTTTTGGGTTCCGGGGGAAGTATGGTTGCAAAGCTGAAACTTAAAGGAATTGACGGAAGGGCACCACCAGGAGTGGAGCCTGCGGCTTAATTTGACTCAACACGGGAAACCTCACCAGGCCCGGACACCGGAAGGATTGACAGATTGATAGCTCTTTCTTGATTCGGTGGGTGGTGGTGCATGGCCGTTCTTAGTTGGTGGAGCGATTTGTCTGGTTAATTCCGATAACGAACGAGACTCTAGCCTGCTAACTAGTCGCGTGACATCCTTCGTGCTGTCAGCGATTACTTTTCTTCTTAGAGGGACAGGCGGCTTCTAGCCGCACGAGATTGAGCAATAACAGGTCTGTGATGCCCTTAGATGTTCTGGGCCGCACGCGCGCTACACTGAAGGAATCAGCGTGTCTTCCTAGGCCGAAAGGTCGGGGTAACCCGCTGAACCTCCTTCGTGCTAGGGATTGGGGCTTGCAATTGTTCCCCATGAACGAGGAATTCCCAGTAAGCGCGAGTCATAAGCTCGCGTTGATTACGTCCCTGCCCTTTGTACACACCGCCCGTCGCTACTACCGATTGAATGATTTAGTGAGGTCTTCGGACTGGTACGCGGCATCGACTCTGTCGTTGCCGATGCTACCGGAAAGATGACCAAACTTGATCATTTAGAGGAAGTAAAAGTCGTAACAAGGTTTCCGTAGGTGAACCTGCGGAAGGATCATTACCGACTAGACTGCATGTCTTTCGATGTGCGTGTCGTGTCGCGCAACACGCTACCTGTACGGCAGTGGCCGTGCGCCGCGTGCGGAACCACGCGTGCCTCTCAAAACTAGCGGAAGTGTTGTTGTTGTTGTTGTTGTGTGGTACGAGCGCTGAAGCTCTGGAGCGGCTGGCCTGCGGTACCTGGCGCCTGGCGCCGGTTTTGAATGACGTTCGCCCGAGTGCCTGTCCGCTCCGGTGTGGAGCCGTACGACGCCCATCGGCTGTGAGGCCGTTGGACACAAAAAAAATAGTGGAACAGGGGCCGTCAGACGCCTCAGTCCCGCAAATGCTACTGTCTTGAAAGAGACAGTGGGAGACTGAAAAGGAAAAGATCACCCAGGACGGTGGATCACTCGGCTCGTGGGTCGATGAAGAACGCAGCAAATTGCGCGTCGACATGTGAACTGCAGGACACATGAACATCGACGTTTCGAACGCACATTGCGGTCCATGGATTCCGTTCCCGGGCCACGTCTGGCTGAGGGTCGGCTACGTATACTGAAGCGCGCGGCGTTTGTCCCGCTTCGGAGACGTGGGAGTGTCGTGGTCGCCTGTGTGGCCGGCCGCGTCTCCTTAAACGTGCGATGCGCGCCCGTCGCCTGGCGGTTCGCATACCGGTACTTTCTCGGTAGCGTGCACAGCCGGCTGGCGGTGTGGCGTGCGACACCTCGTACAACGACCTCAGAGCAGGCGAGACTACCCGCTGAATTTAAGCATATTACTAAGCGGAGGAAAAGAAACTAACAAGGATTCCCCCAGTAGCGGCGAGCGAACAGGGAAGAGTCCAGCACCGAACCCCGCAGGCTGCCGCCTGTCGTGGCATGTGGTGTTTGGGAGGGTCCACTACCCCGACGCCTCGCGCCGAGCCCAAGTCCAACTTGAATGAGGCCACGGCCCGTAGAGGGTGCCAGGCCCGTAGCGGCCGGTGCGAGCGTCGGCGGGACCTCTCCTTCGAGTCGGGTTGCTTGAGA
This sequence comes from Schistocerca gregaria, assembly GCF_023897955.1. Taxonomy (NCBI): domain Eukaryota; kingdom Metazoa; phylum Arthropoda; class Insecta; order Orthoptera; family Acrididae; genus Schistocerca; species Schistocerca gregaria. Next base: position 28,187 of record NW_026062615.1, on the reverse strand, counting down.
GTGCAGCTCCAAGTGGGTGGTAAACTCCATCTGAGACTAAATATGACCACGAGACCGATAGCGAACAAGTACCGTGAGGGAAAGTTGAAAAGAACTTTGAAGAGAGAGTTCAAAAGTACGTGAAACCGTTCTGGGGTAAACGTGAGAAGTCCGAAAGGTCGAACGGGTGAGATTCACGCCCATCCGGCCACTGGCCCCCGCCCTCGGCAGATGGGGCCGGCCGCCCGCGCGGAGCAATCCGCGGCGGGGTCGTGTCCGGTTGCCTTTCCACTCGCCGCGGGGTGGGGCCGTTCCGGTGTGCGGTGGGCCGCACTTCTCCCCTAGTAGGACGTCGCGACCCGCTGGGTGCCGGCCTACGGCCCGGGTGCGCAGCCTGTCCTTCCGCGGGCCTCGGTTCGCGTCTGTTGGGCAGAGCCCCGGTGTCCTGGCTGGCTGCTCGGCGGTATATCTGGAGGAGTCGATTCGCCCCTTTGGGCGCTCGGGCTCCCGGCAAGCGCGCGCGGTTCTTCCCGGATGACGGACCTACCTGGCCCGGCCCCGGACCCGCGCCGCTGTTGGCTCGGGATGCTCTCGGGCGGAATAATCGCTCCCGTCAGCGGCGCTTCAGCTTTGGACAATTTCACGACCCGTCTTGAAACACGGACCAAGGAGTCTAACATGTGCGCGAGTCATTGGGCTGTACGAAAC
>NW_026062615.1:0-22500 GCF_023897955.1 Schistocerca gregaria | reverse complement strand
CCAACTTTATCGCTTAACCTAACTGTGGCTGTACCACATTATCGCTTAACCTAACTGTGGCTGTACCACATTATCGCTTAACCTAACTGTGGTTGTACCACATTATCGCTTAACCTAACTGTGGTTGTACCACATTATCGCTTAACCTAACTGTGGTTGTACCACATTATCGCTTAACCTAACTGTGGTTGTACCACATTATCGCTTAACCTAACTGTGGTTGTACCACATTATCGCTTAACCTAACTGTGGTTGTACCACATTATCGCTTAACCTAACTGTGGTTGTACCACATTATCGCTTAACCTAACTGTGGTTGTACCACATTATCGCTTAACCTAACTGTGGTTGTACCACATTATCGCTTAACCTAACTGTGGTTGTACCACATTATCCCTTAACCTAACTGTGGTTGTACCACATTATCCCTTAACCTAACTGTGGTTGTACCACATTATCCCTTAACCTAACTGTGGTTGTACCACATTATCCCTTAACCTAACTGTGGTTGTACCACATTATCCCTTAACCTAACTGTGGTTGTACCACATTATCCCTTAACCTAACTGTGGTTGTACCACATTATCCCTTAACCTAACTGTGGTTGTACCACATTATCCCTTAACCTAACTGTGGTTGTACCACATTATCCCTTAACCTAACTGTGGTTGTACCACATTATCCCTTAACCTAACTGTGGTTGTACCACATTATCCCTTAACCTAACTGTGGTTGTACCACATTATCCCTTAACCTAACTGTGGTTGTACCACATTATCCCTTAACCTAACTGTGGTTGTACCACATTATCCCTTAACCTAACTGTGGTTGTACCACATTATCCCTTAACCTAACTGTGGTTGTACCACATTATCCCTTAACCTAACTGTGGTTGTACCACATTATCCCTTAACCTAACTGTGGTTGTACCACATTATCCCTTAACCTAACTGTGGTTGTACCACATTATCCCTTAACCTAACTGTGGTTGTACCACATTATCCCTTAACCTAACTCAAGTTGTCCCTTAACCTAACTCAAGTTGTCCCTTAACCTAACTCAAGTTGTCCCTTAACCTAACTCAAGTTGTCCCTTAACCTAACTCAAGTTGTCCCTTAACCTAACTCAAGTTGTCCCTTAACCTAACTCAAGTTGTCCCTTAACCTAACTCAAGTTGTCCCTTAACCTAACTCAAGTTGTCCCTTAACCTAACTCAAGTTGTCCCTTAACCTAACTCAAGTTGTCCCTTAACCTAACTCAAGTTGTCCCTTAACCTAACTCAAGTTGTCCCTTAACCTAACTCAAGTTGTCCCTTAACCTAACTCAAGTTGTCCCTTAACCTAACTCAAGTTGTCCCTTAACCTAACTCAAGTTGTCCCTTAACCTAACTCAAGTTGTCCCTTAACCTAACTCAAGTTGTCCCTTAACCTAACTCAAGTTGTCCCTTAACCTAACTCAAGTTGTCCCTTAACCTAACTCAAGTTGTCCCTTAACCTAACTCAAGTTGTCCCTTAACCTAACTCAAGTTGTCCCTTAACCTAACTCAAGTTGTCCCTTAACCTAACTCAAGTTGTCCCTTAACCTAACTCAAGTTGTCCCTTAACCTAACTCAAGTTGTCCCTTAACCTAACCCACGTTGTCCCTTAACCTAACCCACGTTGTCCCTTAACCTAACCCACGTTGTCCCTTAACCTAACCCACGTTGTCCCTTAACCTAACCCACGTTGTCCCTTAACCTAACCCACGTTGTCCCTTAACCTAACCCACGTTGTCCCTTAACCTAACCCACGTTGTCCCTTAACCTAACCCACGTTGTCCCTTAACCTAACCCACGTTGTCCCTTAACCTAACCCACGTTGTCCCTTAACCTAACCCACGTTGTCCCTTAACCTAACCCACGTTGTCCCTTAACCTAACCCACGTTGTCCCTTAACCTAACCCACGTTGTCCCTTAACCTAACCCACGTTGTCCCTTAACCTAACCCACGTTGTCCCTTAACCTAACCCACGTTGTCCCTTAACCTAACCCACGTTGTCCCTTAACCTAACCCACGTTGTCCCTTAACCTAACCCACGTTGTCCCTTAACCTAACCCACGTTGTCCCTTAACCTAACCCACGTTGTCCCTTAACCTAACCCACGTTGTCCCTTAACCTAACCCACGTTGTCCCTTAACCTAACCCACGTTGTCCCTTAACCTAACCCACGTTGTCCCTTAACCTAACCCACGTTGTCCCTTAACCTAACCCACGTTGTCCCTTAACCTAACCCACGTTGTCCCTTAACCTAACCCACGTTGTCCCTTAACCTAACCCACGTTGTCCCTTAACCTAACCCACGTTGTCCCTTAACCTAACCCACGTTGTCCCTTAACCTAACCCACGTTGTCCCTTAACCTAACCCACGTTGTCCCTTAACCTAACCCACGTTGTCCCTTAACCTAACCCACGTTGTCCCTTAACCTAACCCACGTTGTCCCTTAACCTAACCCACGTTGTCCCTTAACCTAACCCACGTTGTCCCTTAACCTAACCCACGTTGTCCCTTAACCTAACCCACGTTGTCCCTTAACCTAACCCACGTTGTCCCTTAACCTAACCCACGTTGTCCCTTAACCTAACCCACGTTGTCCCTTAACCTAACCCACGTTGTCCCTTAACCTAACCCACGTTGTCCCTTAACCTAACCCACGTTGTCCCTTAACCTAACCCACGTTGTCCCTTAACCTAACCCACGTTGTCCCTTAACCTAACCCACGTTGTCCCTTAACCTAACCCACGTTGTCCCTTAACCTAACCCACGTTGTCCCTTAACCTAACCCACGTTGTCCCTTTGCCTAACATAGTTCACTGCTCGGAATCTCTGGTGTCGTTGTTATCCTCATGTAGATGTCTTGCGAGTGTTGCTTACTTTCCACATATTCCCGCTATCCACTGTCAATTGTACTGCAATAGGACTATATCGCCCCCCCCCCCTCCCTCTGTCCCCCTCTTTGTGTCTCTGTCCTCTCAAGCTGGTCGGTCTGGCGTTTGAGTGTTAAATGAGCCTCGCAGCTGTTCAGTTGCATTCAGATGTCGACGCCCTCAGTGTACGTCGTGGTATGGTCTGTGTCCATTGTCCGCTGATGTCGTACGCGTAACCCACACGCTGTACCGATCATCGGTCGTTACGTACAGAGTGAAGTAGTGTGATACGTGTGACCGTACGCTGGCTGTGCCCAACGGTGTCGAATCTCAATTTCCATATGATGTGCTCGATGCTACTTGTCTCGTCTCCCAATAACAGCTAGGTTGCACTGTGGTACGCCGTAGAGGCGTGTGGGAGGAACGTACGAACGCATTGTATGTCACCCTGGGTCGCTGGGGGTGGTGGTGCGGTGAGTCAGGTCAGGTCAGGTCAGCGTGAGCCGTCTGATGTAGTGACGCGTGTATTCCGACTTTGTCGTATTGCCTCACACAAAGTGCTACCCTGGTGGACCGCGTTCCATATCTGGGACATGCCGCAGATGCCGGTTGACAGTGGATCGCGGAAGGGACATCGCATACGTGCGCGGGCCACCTTCCACGTGTTCTCTTCTGCACATGTCGCAGTGTGTATGTGGTCTGATGTAGCGTGTCGTGACACATGACATCCTGGCATGCAAGAATTGTTGAATTCGCAAATGTAGGTGGACATCTACGTTTACTGCCCAAGATACGCAAATGAACTGGAAATCCGTTGTTGAGCGGTTGTTCACGCTGGAGGTGAATCTGTGATGGCGACGATCGGTACAGCTATTAACCGGTTGTTTCAGCGGTACCCGCCACATCCACACACGTGACTAGGCCCATGTGGGTATGAAGCGATACGCGGCGGTGGCTTGGTGGGACTGTTCCCGGCCGGTGAAGGGGGGCCGCCCGGCGTGTTGGCCGCGCGCTGCGTGGGCGCACGCGCAACAGGCGGCTGGTGGGGGGCGCCGAGTGGCAGGAGCGCCAGCCGACGGGCCCGGCAGGCGGCGCAGCTACGCTGCGGCGCACCCTGCACGCGGCGCCTGGCGGCCAAAGTTGGTTCAGCCGAGCCCGGTGCGAAGCGCGGTGGACATCTGCAGTGTGCTGGTCTGATTGAGGACTGTGTGCGTTGAGGATGCGCCGCCGCCTGGCACTCGGCGCCGCGACGCCGTCTGCTGCTCGGTCGCCCCAGCGGTTCTCGCAGGTGGTTTGTATCGCAGTTGTGCGGACGTGTTGGCGCGTGCGCTGTGCTGGGAGAGTTCGCTTCTGCACCCAAGTGGGGCTTTGCCCTTGTGTGGCGCTGGCGTTGGAGCTGCCGGTCACCATAGGTGGCGCGTGTTGTCTCCCGCCGGCAATGCCACGACAGCACGCTCCCGGGCCTCTGTCGGCAGCGGCAAGCTCAGTTGGGAGCAAGGGTGTTCTCACTAAAACCGTCTACTCGCCTAACTCCGGGCGATTGCGCCTCTCTCGAAACCGACCAAGTACCTAGGACGGCGCTGCGCGCCGCCGGGACCTGAGAGGGTTTCGAGGTGTATCGTGCAGGGGAGCTCGGCCTCCTCCTGTTTGCAGAATAATTGAGCGGACGCTTGCGTGTTCGCGCGGGCCCCCGGGACACACTCCCGGGCGGCCGGCTGCTCAGCTCTAGTTGACGCAGCTCCCTGGTTGATCCTGCCAGTAGTCATATGCTTGTCTCAAAGATTAAGCCATGCATGTCTCAGTACAAGCCGCATTAAGGTGAAACCGCGAATGGCTCATTAAATCAGTTATGGTTCCTTAGATCGTACCCACGTTACTTGGATAACTGTGGTAATTCTAGAGCTAATACATGCAAACAGAGTCCCGACCAGAGATGGAAGGGACGCTTTTATTAGATCAAAACCAATCGGATTGGCTTGTCTGGTCCGTTTGCCTTGGTGACTCTGAATAACTTTGGGCTGATCGCACGGTCCTCGTACCGGCGACGCATCTTTCAAATGTCTGCCTTATCAACTGTCGATGGTAGGTTCTGCGCCTACCATGGTTGTAACGGGTAACGGGGAATCAGGGTTCGATTCCGGAGAGGGAGCCTGAGAAACGGCTACCACATCCAAGGAAGGCAGCAGGCGCGCAAATTACCCACTCCCGGCACGGGGAGGTAGTGACGAAAAATAACGATACGGGACTCATCCGAGGCCCCGTAATCGGAATGAGTACACTTTAAATCCTTTAACGAGTATCTATTGGAGGGCAAGTCTGGTGCCAGCAGCCGCGGTAATTCCAGCTCCAATAGCGTATATTAAAGTTGTTGCGGTTAAAAAGCTCGTAGTTGGATTTGTGTCCCACGCTGTTGGTTCACCGCCCGTCGGTGTTTAACTGGCATGTATCGTGGGACGTCCTGCCGGTGGGGCGAGCCGAAGGGGTGCTTTCGCGTCCCGAGGCGGACCCCGTTTAAATCCTACCAGGGTGCTCTTTGTTGAGTGTCTCGGTGGGCCGGCACGTTTACTTTGAACAAATTAGAGTGCTTAAAGCAGGCAAGCCCGCCTGAATACTGTGTGCATGGAATAATGGAATAGGACCTCGGTTCTATTTTGTTGGTTTTCGGAACCCGAGGTAATGATTAATAGGGACAGGCGGGGGCATTCGTATTGCGACGTTAGAGGTGAAATTCTTGGATCGTCGCAAGACGAACAGAAGCGAAAGCATTTGCCAAGTATGTTTTCATTAATCAAGAACGAAAGTTAGAGGTTCGAAGGCGATCAGATACCGCCCTAGTTCTAACCATAAACGATGCCAGCCAGCGATCCGCCGCAGTTCCTCCGATGACTCGGCGGGCAGCCTCCGGGAAACCAAAGCTTTTGGGTTCCGGGGGAAGTATGGTTGCAAAGCTGAAACTTAAAGGAATTGACGGAAGGGCACCACCAGGAGTGGAGCCTGCGGCTTAATTTGACTCAACACGGGAAACCTCACCAGGCCCGGACACCGGAAGGATTGACAGATTGATAGCTCTTTCTTGATTCGGTGGGTGGTGGTGCATGGCCGTTCTTAGTTGGTGGAGCGATTTGTCTGGTTAATTCCGATAACGAACGAGACTCTAGCCTGCTAACTAGTCGCGTGACATCCTTCGTGCTGTCAGCGATTACTTTTCTTCTTAGAGGGACAGGCGGCTTCTAGCCGCACGAGATTGAGCAATAACAGGTCTGTGATGCCCTTAGATGTTCTGGGCCGCACGCGCGCTACACTGAAGGAATCAGCGTGTCTTCCTAGGCCGAAAGGTCGGGGTAACCCGCTGAACCTCCTTCGTGCTAGGGATTGGGGCTTGCAATTGTTCCCCATGAACGAGGAATTCCCAGTAAGCGCGAGTCATAAGCTCGCGTTGATTACGTCCCTGCCCTTTGTACACACCGCCCGTCGCTACTACCGATTGAATGATTTAGTGAGGTCTTCGGACTGGTACGCGGCATCGACTCTGTCGTTGCCGATGCTACCGGAAAGATGACCAAACTTGATCATTTAGAGGAAGTAAAAGTCGTAACAAGGTTTCCGTAGGTGAACCTGCGGAAGGATCATTACCGACTAGACTGCATGTCTTTCGATGTGCGTGTCGTGTCGCGCAACACGCTACCTGTACGGCAGTGGCCGTGCGCCGCGTGCGGAACCACGCGTGCCTCTCAAAACTAGCGGAAGTGTTGTTGTTGTTGTTGTTGTGTGGTACGAGCGCTGAAGCTCTGGAGCGGCTGGCCTGCGGTACCTGGCGCCTGGCGCCGGTTTTGAATGACGTTCGCCCGAGTGCCTGTCCGCTCCGGTGTGGAGCCGTACGACGCCCATCGGCTGTGAGGCCGTTGGACACAAAAAAAATAGTGGAACAGGGGCCGTCAGACGCCTCAGTCCCGCAAATGCTACTGTCTTGAAAGAGACAGTGGGAGACTGAAAAGGAAAAGATCACCCAGGACGGTGGATCACTCGGCTCGTGGGTCGATGAAGAACGCAGCAAATTGCGCGTCGACATGTGAACTGCAGGACACATGAACATCGACGTTTCGAACGCACATTGCGGTCCATGGATTCCGTTCCCGGGCCACGTCTGGCTGAGGGTCGGCTACGTATACTGAAGCGCGCGGCGTTTGTCCCGCTTCGGAGACGTGGGAGTGTCGTGGTCGCCTGTGTGGCCGGCCGCGTCTCCTTAAACGTGCGATGCGCGCCCGTCGCCTGGCGGTTCGCATACCGGTACTTTCTCGGTAGCGTGCACAGCCGGCTGGCGGTGTGGCGTGCGACACCTCGTACAACGACCTCAGAGCAGGCGAGACTACCCGCTGAATTTAAGCATATTACTAAGCGGAGGAAAAGAAACTAACAAGGATTCCCCCAGTAGCGGCGAGCGAACAGGGAAGAGTCCAGCACCGAACCCCGCAGGCTGCCGCCTGTCGTGGCATGTGGTGTTTGGGAGGGTCCACTACCCCGACGCCTCGCGCCGAGCCCAAGTCCAACTTGAATGAGGCCACGGCCCGTAGAGGGTGCCAGGCCCGTAGCGGCCGGTGCGAGCGTCGGCGGGACCTCTCCTTCGAGTCGGGTTGCTTGAGAGTGCAGCTCCAAGTGGGTGGTAAACTCCATCTGAGACTAAATATGACCACGAGACCGATAGCGAACAAGTACCGTGAGGGAAAGTTGAAAAGAACTTTGAAGAGAGAGTTCAAAAGTACGTGAAACCGTTCTGGGGTAAACGTGAGAAGTCCGAAAGGTCGAACGGGTGAGATTCACGCCCATCCGGCCACTGGCCCCCGCCCTCGGCAGATGGGGCCGGCCGCCCGCGCGGAGCAATCCGCGGCGGGGTCGTGTCCGGTTGCCTTTCCACTCGCCGCGGGGTGGGGCCGTTCCGGTGTGCGGTGGGCCGCACTTCTCCCCTAGTAGGACGTCGCGACCCGCTGGGTGCCGGCCTACGGCCCGGGTGCGCAGCCTGTCCTTCCGCGGGCCTCGGTTCGCGTCTGTTGGGCAGAGCCCGCTCGGGCTAGCCAGGCCTTGCCCATCGTCGAGCCCGGAATTTCCGGGTTCTTGGCCTAGAGTCTGTCGCTACTTAGTCATCGTCAGCCCATGAGTCGTCGTCTGAATCATTGCTGCTGGTCTCCGGAGTCGTGTCGGGGTCATGGAGCATTCCTGCTCTTTCCCTCACGAGTTCCAAAGCCCTCCGCTGCAAATATTGATCCAGAGCCTGTGCGGATATTGCAGACGCAAGAGTGTTGAGCGCTCTCCAGTGCTCTCTGCTCCGGAGTAGCGCTCTAACATCTCTGTTAGGGGGCAGTTGTTCCCGTACTTCAGCAAATTGTGGACAGTCCCACAGAGTGTGCTCCGGGGTTCCTTCCTCGCCACAGTCACAGTCTGTGGTTTCTCTTTTGCCAGTCCTACACAAGTAGGTGGAAAAGGGCCCATGTCCTGTCAAGAAATGCACCAATCCCCGTGAGGGTTTCAGAAACCGAAGTCTCATCCGCTCTCTCACGTTGGGGAAAAAATGGTGCACGCGCCTGCTTGTGCGGAGCGCGTCCCACCTCTGCTGCCACTCGTCAAAGAGCCAGTTCCGGACTTCAGCAGCGCTGTCTGCCGGTCGGCCTAAGATGTTATTGACCCCATCCGGATTTCCCTTCCGGAGCCAATACAGCGCACCCCTTTCCCTGACCAGCAGGTCAAGTGGGGGGATTGCTGTGATGACTAGTAGCGCATCGGCGGAAGTCGTGCTGTATGCTCCAGTGAGGCGCAACAGCGCTTGGCGCTGCAGCCTCCTCATCGCCGCCGCAGGTTTTCTCTGTCTCAGCCTATGAGCCCATACACTCGACCCGTAAGCCGTGATGGCCACGAGAATGCTCGAGTGATATAGCCTTAATGTCTGCAATGGCAGATGGTATTGCTTGTTTGCAATACTGGCTATCTTGTGGAAGAGGGCCTGGCTTTTGCGACATACGATCTCGATATGCGCAGAGAACAGTCTGGACTCATCGAGGTGGATTCCCAGATACCTCGCCATGCGTGTTCGCCTGATAGCTCCATCGTTGGCACCGCCAGCAATTCGGAGTACAGGGCCACGTGCCAAACGGCCGCGCAGCAAGATATACACAGTCTTCTCTGCAGACAGCTTCAGCTTCACTTTATGGCACCACTGCTGCAGGGCGTTGAGCGCTGCGTTGCAGTTTACTTCCAACATTGCCCGAGAGTCACCTTCTATCACTAGAAGGATGTCATCGGCGTACGCTACTACGCCTCGCACTTGTCGCAGTTCTCCTAGTTCCGCCAACACAGGCTCGAGGCCTACATCCCAGAATATGGGACCGCAGACCGAGCCCTGTGGGCATCCCTTGGTGATCGACTTCTCAACCGCCCGCCCCGGGCACCGCAAAACCGCCCGCCGGTTACGGCAGTAGTCTAGCAGGCACCGGTACAGGGGCCCAGGACATTCCAACTTCCTTAGGCTGTCGAACAGTGCCGGCCACCAGAGGTTGTCGAAAGCCCCAGCGATGTCAACCATTATCCCCGCAACGTACTTGGCTGTAGATGTGTCCACCAACAACATTGCCTTGTTTATAGCATCTTCTGTACACAGACCCCTCCTGAATCCATATTGGTCGGGACTGCGTCCCCTAAGTTCCCGGTGTTGCTCTAGCCGAAGGCATAGGAGCTTCTCCTGGAGCTTAGCCATGGAGTTCAAGAGACAGATGGGTCGGTATGATTTCAGCACTTCCGGATCCTTGTCCTCACCCTTTCTCAGAATGACCACTTCGGCCAACTTCCACGATTCTGGTACCCGTCCCTGACGTAAGCACTCATTGTAGAGGTTAGTCAGGTAAGGGCAGATCTCCGCGCACAGGGCTTGGAGAACCTCGGCAGCGAGTCCATCATGGCCCGTCGCCTTTTTACGGCGCAATTCAAGAATTGCGGCGGTAACTTCACGTTCAGTGAACGGAGCAACAGGCGTCTCATCGGCATACAGCTCATGGAGTTGTCGCCTCAAATTCCCCTGTTCCTCGTCCTCATCTTCGCTACTATCGTCGGGCAATAAGGTACTCATGAGGAGCTCAGCTGACTCTTGCCAGTCCTTGGTGTGACTGCCATCGATCTTCCTTAGGGTCGACAGGACCGTCGGTGACCGAACTTTTGACACGGCAATCTTGTACGGTGTACCCCAGGGGTCAGCCGCCAGACTGTCACGAACAAAAGACTGCCAACTCTCAGTCCGTACTGTGTGCAGTGCCCGCTTAAACACGGCTTTGGCCCGCCTGTACCGCGCAAGCGTGGCCTCACGAATGTGATCGCCTATGCTGCGCTGGTAATGCCGCCGCGCTCTTCTGCATTCGCGTCGGAGACGCTGCAGCTCAGGGTTCCAAGGTGCCTTAGGCATTTTCCCTGTGTGGGCCAACGGGACTGCGCCTGTTGCTGCTGTCTGTATGGCCGCCGTCAGATCTTCTGCAGCTTTGTCAACGTCCACAACGCGATCCATTGGCCAATTCGGTATCACTAGATTACCTCTTAGTCGATCCCAATTAGCCTTTCGCCAGTTGTACTTGACGGTGCCGTTCACCTGGTCTTCAGGAGGAGGCTCCCCATCATAGGCTACAGTGAATGTGATCAGATTGTGGTCACTTAGTGTCATTCCCCGCCATACCTTCCAGTTCTCCGCACGGAGATGCTCGTGTGCACTCTTCAGTGTCACATCGATATTCGAGGTCGCTCCACGGCGGCCTTCGAAAGTTGGTGGGAAGTTTGGTCGGTTCAGCACTTCTAGTCTGAGCTCGTGAATTGCTTCAGCGAGTCTCTCACCTCGCCTGGCGGCGCGTCGAGCACCAAGAGGCGTGATGTCACTGTGCCATAGGGGTGACATGGCATTTGCGTCCATTGTGCAAATCAGCAAGTCATTGCGGTAGAACCCAACCGCCTCTTTTAACTGGTCGATATACGGTCTTTCTCTGTGCCTGTACTGAAAGTACATATTTAGCACGAAAAAGGTGAAATCGCCAGTATTTATCTCAGCTAACACCATGCATCTGTTGCTTAGGTGCGCCACTTTGACTGCTCTGAAGGAACGATTTAGCACAACAATTGCTGCCATAGGATGCTCTCCCCCAGCCAGGATCTGAGCTGTTGTCGGCATATATCGGATCTTTCCGTCCCTAGAGTAGGGCTCTTGCAGACATAATATGTCTAGAGACTCCTCCTCCGCTCGGCGTCGTACCTCCTGCATCACCGCTTGCGTTCGCGCGCAGTTCAGCTGTCCTATCTTAACCGACATTGGCATTGTGATTTTTCACAGTCCGGTCGGGGACAGGAGAGGTAGCGGCCGGAATGGAGACGGTTGACGAGAGGTCTTGTCTCCCATAGTCTGTCCGCTGGATTTTGCGTTGAGTGAGAATCCTGTAGTAGGCACACTCTTTGCCTGGCGTTTCGCATGTGCGATTACGCTTTTTGCACGGGATACAGACCGCTCGGTCCCCCGCTTTTCTACAGTCCTTCCTCATGTGGCCGTTCTCGCCACAGTGCCCACATGTTATTATACTCGGGTCCTGCTTGCAGAACCTTACCGAGTGGTTCACATCCTGGCACCGCGTGCAAACGACTAAGTCCAGGTAGTCGTCAACCGGCATGGACTCAAAGCCCATGTACAGTCGCTTCTGCCTCAGAATCGCGACTCTGAGTCTGGGGCTTACTTCCACCACGAGATGTGATGTTTGTCTGCCCCTTGGCCCAGTCCGGAACTTCGGCTTAAACTCCTGGCGAAACTGTGTTTCGGAAAGTCCTCCAAGGTCGTTTTGCTTTCGAGTTAGCTCAACCACAGCTTCATTCTTCATGACACATGGTACATGATATATGATTATCTGCGGATTGAGCTTTTTCGGCAGTTCGCACTTGAGTGCTTCTGTCAGTTTGTTGTTAGCTAGAAGCTTCTGGCGATCAGTCTCAGACGCCACATCTACGATGAGCGTCGGGCCGTTTGTGGCGACCCGTGAGAACTTCACACCTTCAACCTCAGGCTTGACCAGGGAGGTGAATTTCTTTCTCACTTCTGCGCCAGTTTCATTGCCCTTGGACTTGATGAAGAGCGTTGCCTTCTCAGTCAGGGCTTTGGTTATCATCGCCTGCGTTTTCCGTTCTGGTATGGGTGGAGCGGCGGCAACTTGTGCAAAGGTCTTGGGTGGCGCCGTGGGCACCGCCTTCGTCCTCGCCAGCTCCTCCTCCAAGGCTTCCACCCTTCCGGTGAGGGCCGACTGCGCCATGGCCCAATCAAACAACTTAGCTCTCAGTTGTCTCTTAAAGTCCCCCAGATTTCCCTCCTCGACCAGTTGTCCCGGTTTTAGAGAGTCGTCCACGAGCTTCAGGACGTCCTCGAGCCGCGTCGCGATAAGCTTCACGGTCGCAAGATCGCTTGGGCTTGCCTTGTATCGGGACGTGCCGTCATCGACTGGGCCGCCAGGCTGTTGTCCGGCTACCTGCGCCGAGTCCGGCTGCTTGTTCGGTTTCCGCTTCTTCCGTCGTGTCCGGGACTTGCGTCTCTCGGCACCCGACATTGGTGAAGAGGCGCGGCTACTGCTGGCGCTTTCCCCGACTGGGCCGCTGGGCAGTTGCCCGGCTACCTTCGCCGGTTTCGGCACACTTTTCGCCGTCTCCGGCAGTTGAGACTTCGGCCGTGGGGCCGCCCCGCACTTACCGGCACCCCTACGGCACTCACCTCGCCCAGGCCCGGCACGTTAGCGCTGACCCACTTCCCGACCAAGCCCGACACGCCCCGATCCTCAGAGCCAATCCTTATCCCGAAGTTACGGATCCAATTTGCCGACTTCCCTTACCTGCTCACGCCCAGACCCTTCTGCGCCCACCGCCGCGACCCTCCTACTCGTCAGGGCTTCGCGGCCGGCCGCGAGGACCGGCCATGACTGCCAGACTGACGGCCGAGTATAGGCACGACGCTTCAGCGCCATCCATTTTCAGGGCTAGTTGCTTCGGCAGGTGAGTTGTTACACACTCCTTAGCGGATTCCGACTTCCATGGCCACCGTCCTGCTGTCTTAAGCAACCAACGCCTTTCATGGTTTCCCATGAGCGTCGATTCGGGCGCCTTAACTCGGCGTTTGGTTCATCCCACAGCGCCAGTTCTGCTTACCAAAAGTGGCCCACTTGGCACTCCGATCCGAGTCGTTTGCTCGCGGCTTCAGCATATCAAGCAAGCCGGAGATCTCACCCATTTAAAGTTTGAGAATAGGTTGAGGTCGTTTCGGCCCCAAGGCCTCTAATCATTCGCTTTACCGGATGAGACTCGTACGAGCACCAGCTATCCTGAGGGAAACTTCGGAGGGAACCAGCTACTAGATGGTTCGATTAGTCTTTCGCCCCTATACCCAGCTCCGACGATCGATTTGCACGTCAGAATCGCTACGGACCTCCATCAGGGTTTCCCCTGACTTCGTCCTGGCCAGGCATAGTTCACCATCTTTCGGGTCCCAACGTGTACGCTCTAGGTGCGCCTCACCTCGCAATGAGGACGAGACGCCCCGGGAGTGCGGAGGCCGCCGCCCCGTGAAGGGCGGGGAAGCCCCATCCTCCCTCGGCCCGCGCAAGGCGAGACCTTCACTTTCATTACGCCTTTAGGTTTCGTACAGCCCAATGACTCGCGCACATGTTAGACTCCTTGGTCCGTGTTTCAAGACGGGTCGTGAAATTGTCCAAAGCTGAAGCGCCGCTGACGGGAGCGATTATTCCGCCCGAGAGCATCCCGAGCCAACAGCGGCGCGGGTCCGGGGCCGGGCCAGGTAGGTCCGTCATCCGGGAAGAACCGCGCGCGCTTGCCGGGAGCCCGAGCGCCCAAAGGGGCGAATCGACTCCTCCAGATATACCGCCGAGCAGCCAGCCAGGACACCGGGGCTCTGCCCAACAGACGCGAACCGAGGCCCGCGGAAGGACAGGCTGCGCACCCGGGCCGTAGGCCGGCACCCAGCGGGTCGCGACGTCCTACTAGGGGAGAAGTGCGGCCCACCGCACACCGGAACGGCCCCACCCCGCGGCGAGTGGAAAGGCAACCGGACACGACCCCGCCGCGGATTGCTCCGCGCGGGCGGCCGGCCCCATCTGCCGAGGGCGGGGGCCAGTGGCCGGATGGGCGTGAATCTCACCCGTTCGACCTTTCGGACTTCTCACGTTTACCCCAGAACGGTTTCACGTACTTTTGAACTCTCTCTTCAAAGTTCTTTTCAACTTTCCCTCACGGTACTTGTTCGCTATCGGTCTCGTGGTCATATTTAGTCTCAGATGGAGTTTACCACCCACTTGGAGCTGCACTCTCAAGCAACCCGACTCGAAGGAGAGGTCCCGCCGACGCTCGCACCGGCCGCTACGGGCCTGGCACCCTCTACGGGCCGTGGCCTCATTCAAGTTGGACTTGGGCTCGGCGCGAGGCGTCGGGGTAGTGGACCCTCCCAAACACCACATGCCACGACAGGCGGCAGCCTGCGGGGTTCGGTGCTGGACTCTTCCCTGTTCGCTCGCCGCTACTGGGGGAATCCTTGTTAGTTTCTTTTCCTCCGCTTAGTAATATGCTTAAATTCAGCGGGTAGTCTCGCCTGCTCTGAGGTCGTTGTACGAGGTGTCGCACGCCACACCGCCAGCCGGCTGTGCACGCTACCGAGAAAGTACCGGTATGCGAACCGCCAGGCGACGGGCGCGCATCGCACGTTTAAGGAGACGCGGCCGGCCACACAGGCGACCACGACACTCCCACGTCTCCGAAGCGGGACAAACGCCGCGCGCTTCAGTATACGTAGCCGACCCTCAGCCAGACGTGGCCCGGGAACGGAATCCATGGACCGCAATGTGCGTTCGAAACGTCGATGTTCATGTGTCCTGCAGTTCACATGTCGACGCGCAATTTGCTGCGTTCTTCATCGACCCACGAGCCGAGTGATCCACCGTCCTGGGTGATCTTTTCCTTTTCAGTCTCCCACTGTCTCTTTCAAGACAGTAGCATTTGCGGGACTGAGGCGTCTGACGGCCCCTGTTCCACTATTTTTTTTGTGTCCAACGGCCTCACAGCCGATGGGCGTCGTACGGCTCCACACCGGAGCGGACAGGCACTCGGGCGAACGTCATTCAAAACCGGCGCCAGGCGCCAGGTACCGCAGGCCAGCCGCTCCAGAGCTTCAGCGCTCGTACCACACAACAACAACAACAACAACACTTCCGCTAGTTTTGAGAGGCACGCGTGGTTCCGCACGCGGCGCACGGCCACTGCCGTACAGGTAGCGTGTTGCGCGACACGACACGCACATCGAAAGACATGCAGTCTAGTCGGTAATGATCCTTCCGCAGGTTCACCTACGGAAACCTTGTTACGACTTTTACTTCCTCTAAATGATCAAGTTTGGTCATCTTTCCGGTAGCATCGGCAACGACAGAGTCGATGCCGCGTACCAGTCCGAAGACCTCACTAAATCATTCAATCGGTAGTAGCGACGGGCGGTGTGTACAAAGGGCAGGGACGTAATCAACGCGAGCTTATGACTCGCGCTTACTGGGAATTCCTCGTTCATGGGGAACAATTGCAAGCCCCAATCCCTAGCACGAAGGAGGTTCAGCGGGTTACCCCGACCTTTCGGCCTAGGAAGACACGCTGATTCCTTCAGTGTAGCGCGCGTGCGGCCCAGAACATCTAAGGGCATCACAGACCTGTTATTGCTCAATCTCGTGCGGCTAGAAGCCGCCTGTCCCTCTAAGAAGAAAAGTAATCGCTGACAGCACGAAGGATGTCACGCGACTAGTTAGCAGGCTAGAGTCTCGTTCGTTATCGGAATTAACCAGACAAATCGCTCCACCAACTAAGAACGGCCATGCACCACCACCCACCGAATCAAGAAAGAGCTATCAATCTGTCAATCCTTCCGGTGTCCGGGCCTGGTGAGGTTTCCCGTGTTGAGTCAAATTAAGCCGCAGGCTCCACTCCTGGTGGTGCCCTTCCGTCAATTCCTTTAAGTTTCAGCTTTGCAACCATACTTCCCCCGGAACCCAAAAGCTTTGGTTTCCCGGAGGCTGCCCGCCGAGTCATCGGAGGAACTGCGGCGGATCGCTGGCTGGCATCGTTTATGGTTAGAACTAGGGCGGTATCTGATCGCCTTCGAACCTCTAACTTTCGTTCTTGATTAATGAAAACATACTTGGCAAATGCTTTCGCTTCTGTTCGTCTTGCGACGATCCAAGAATTTCACCTCTAACGTCGCAATACGAATGCCCCCGCCTGTCCCTATTAATCATTACCTCGGGTTCCGAAAACCAACAAAATAGAACCGAGGTCCTATTCCATTATTCCATGCACACAGTATTCAGGCGGGCTTGCCTGCTTTAAGCACTCTAATTTGTTCAAAGTAAACGTGCCGGCCCACCGAGACACTCAACAAAGAGCACCCTGGTAGGATTTAAACGGGGTCCGCCTCGGGACGCGAAAGCACCCCTTCGGCTCGCCCCACCGGCAGGACGTCCCACGATACATGCCAGTTAAACACCGACGGGCGGTGAACCAACAGCGTGGGACACAAATCCAACTACGAGCTTTTTAACCGCAACAACTTTAATATACGCTATTGGAGCTGGAATTACCGCGGCTGCTGGCACCAGACTTGCCCTCCAATAGATACTCGTTAAAGGATTTAAAGTGTACTCATTCCGATTACGGGGCCTCGGATGAGTCCCGTATCGTTATTTTTCGTCACTACCTCCCCGTGCCGGGAGTGGGTAATTTGCGCGCCTGCTGCCTTCCTTGGATGTGGTAGCCGTTTCTCAGGCTCCCTCTCCGGAATCGAACCCTGATTCCCCGTTACCCGTTACAACCATGGTAGGCGCAGAACCTACCATCGACAGTTGATAAGGCAGACATTTGAAAGATGCGTCGCCGGTACGAGGACCGTGCGATCAGCCCAAAGTTATTCAGAGTCACCAAGGCAAACGGACCAGACAAGCCAATCCGATTGGTTTTGATCTAATAAAAGCGTCCCTTCCATCTCTGGTCGGGACTCTGTTTGCATGTATTAGCTCTAGAATTACCACAGTTATCCAAGTAACGTGGGTACGATCTAAGGAACCATAACTGATTTAATGAGCCATTCGCGGTTTCACCTTAATGCGGCTTGTACTGAGACATGCATGGCTTAATCTTTGAGACAAGCATATGACTACTGGCAGGATCAACCAGGGAGCTGCGTCAACTAGAGCTGAGCAGCCGGCCGCCCGGGAGTGTGTCCCGGGGGCCCGCGCGAACACGCAAGCGTCCGCTCAATTATTCTGCAAACAGGAGGAGGCCGAGCTCCCCTGCACGATACACCTCGAAACCCTCTCAGGTCCCGGCGGCGCGCAGCGCCGTCCTAGGTACTTGGTCGGTTTCGAGAGAGGCGCAATCGCCCGGAGTTAGGCGAGTAGACGGTTTTAGTGAGAACACCCTTGCTCCCAACTGAGCTTGCCGCTGCCGACAGAGGCCCGGGAGCGTGCTGTCGTGGCATTGCCGGCGGGAGACAACACGCGCCACCTATGGTGACCGGCAGCTCCAACGCCAGCGCCACACAAGGGCAAAGCCCCACTTGGGTGCAGAAGCGAACTCTCCCAGCACAGCGCACGCGCCAACACGTCCGCACAACTGCGATACAAACCACCTGCGAGAACCGCTGGGGCGACCGAGCAGCAGACGGCGTCGCGGCGCCGAGTGCCAGGCGGCGGCGCATCCTCAACGCACACAGTCCTCAATCAGACCAGCACACTGCAGATGTCCACCGCGCTTCGCACCGGGCTCGGCTGAACCAACTTTGGCCGCCAGGCGCCGCGTGCAGGGTGCGCCGCAGCGTAGCTGCGCCGCCTGCCGGGCCCGTCGGCTGGCGCTCCTGCCACTCGGCGCCCCCCACCAGCCGCCTGTTGCGCGTGCGCCCACGCAGCGCGCGGCCAACACGCCGGGCGGCCCCCCTTCACCGGCCGGGAACAGTCCCACCAAGCCACCGCCGCGTATCGCTTCATACCCACATGGGCCTAGTCACGTGTGTGGATGTGGCGGGTACCGCTGAAACAACCGGTTAATAGCTGTACCGATCGTCGCCATCACAGATTCACCTCCAGCGTGAACAACCGCTCAACAACGGATTTCCAGTTCATTTGCGTATCTTGGGCAGTAAACGTAGATGTCCACCTACATTTGCGAATTCAACAATTCTTGCATGCCAGGATGTCATGTGTCACGACACGCTACATCAGACCACATACACACTGCGACATGTGCAGAAGAGAACACGTGGAAGGTGGCCCGCGCACGTATGCGATGTCCCTTCCGCGATCCACTGTCAACCGGCATCTGCGGCATGTCCCAGATATGGAACGCGGTCCACCAGGGTAGCACTTTGTGTGAGGCAATACGACAAAGTCGGAATACACGCGTCACTACATCAGACGGCTCACGCTGACCTGACCTGACCTGACTCACCGCACCACCACCCCCAGCGACCCAGGGTGACATACAATGCGTTCGTACGTTCCTCCCACACGCCTCTACGGCGTACCACAGTGCAACCTAGCTGTTATTGGGAGACGAGACAAGTAGCATCGAGCACATCATATGGAAATTGAGATTCGACACCGTTGGGCACAGCCAGCGTACGGTCACACGTATCACACTACTTCACTCTGTACGTAACGACCGATGATCGGTACAGCGTGTGGGTTACGCGTACGACATCAGCGGACAATGGACACAGACCATACCACGACGTACACTGAGGGCGTCGACATCTGAATGCAACTGAACAGCTGCGAGGCTCATTTAACACTCAAACGCCAGACCGACCAGCTTGAGAGGACAGAGACACAAAGAGGGGGACAGAGGGAGGGGGGGGGGGGCGATATAGTCCTATTGCAGTACAATTGACAGTGGATAGCGGGAATATGTGGAAAGTAAGCAACACTCGCAAGACATCTACATGAGGATAACAACGACACCAGAGATTCCGAGCAGTGAACTATGTTAGGCAAAGGGACAACGTGGGTTAGGTTAAGGGACAACGTGGGTTAGGTTAAGGGACAACGTGGGTTAGGTTAAGGGACAACGTGGGTTAGGTTAAGGGACAACGTGGGTTAGGTTAAGGGACAACGTGGGTTAGGTTAAGGGACAACGTGGGTTAGGTTAAGGGACAACGTGGGTTAGGTTAAGGGACAACGTGGGTTAGGTTAAGGGACAACGTGGGTTAGGTTAAGGGACAACGTGGGTTAGGTTAAGGGACAACGTGGGTTAGGTTAAGGGACAACGTGGGTTAGGTTAAGGGACAACGTGGGTTAGGTTAAGGGACAACGTGGGTTAGGTTAAGGGACAACGTGGGTTAGGTTAAGGGACAACGTGGGTTAGGTTAAGGGACAACGTGGGTTAGGTTAAGGGACAACGTGGGTTAGGTTAAGGGACAACGTGGGTTAGGTTAAGGGACAACGTGGGTTAGGTTAAGGGACAACGTGGGTTAGGTTAAGGGACAACGTGGGTTAGGTTAAGGGACAACGTGGGTTAGGTTAAGGGACAACGTGGGTTAGGTTAAGGGACAACGTGGGTTAGGTTAAGGGACAACGTGGGTTAGGTTAAGGGACAACGTGGGTTAGGTTAAGGGACAACGTGGGTTAGGTTAAGGGACAACGTGGGTTAGGTTAAGGGACAACGTGGGTTAGGTTAAGGGACAACGTGGGTTAGGTTAAGGGACAACGTGGGTTAGGTTAAGGGACAACGTGGGTTAGGTTAAGGGACAACGTGGGTTAGGTTAAGGGACAACGTGGGTTAGGTTAAGGGACAACGTGGGTTAGGTTAAGGGACAACGTGGGTTAGGTTAAGGGACAACGTGGGTTAGGTTAAGGGACAACGTGGGTTAGGTTAAGGGACAACGTGGGTTAGGTTAAGGGACAACGTGGGTTAGGTTAAGGGACAACGTGGGTTAGGTTAAGGGACAACGTGGGTTAGGTTAAGGGACAACGTGGGTTAGGTTAAGGGACAACGTGGGTTAGGTTAAGGGACAACGTGGGTTAGGTTAAGGGACAACGTGGGTTAGGTTAAGGGACAACGTGGGTTAGGTTAAGGGACAACGTGGGTTAGGTTAAGGGACAACGTGGGTTAGGTTAAGGGACAACGTGGGTTAGGTTAAGGGACAACGTGGGTTAGGTTAAGGGACAACGTGGGTTAGGTTAAGGGACAACGTGGGTTAGGTTAAGGGACAACGTGGGTTAGGTTAAGGGACAACTTGAGTTAGGTTAAGGGACAACTTGAGTTAGGTTAAGGGACAACTTGAGTTAGGTTAAGGGACAACTTGAGTTAGGTTAAGGGACAACTTGAGTTAGGTTAAGGGACAACTTGAGTTAGGTTAAGGGACAACTTGAGTTAGGTTAAGGGACAACTTGAGTTAGGTTAAGGGACAACTTGAGTTAGGTTAAGGGACAACTTGAGTTAGGTTAAGGGACAACTTGAGTTAGGTTAAGGGACAACTTGAGTTAGGTTAAGGGACAACTTGAGTTAGGTTAAGGGACAACTTGAGTTAGGTTAAGGGACAACTTGAGTTAGGTTAAGGGACAACTTGAGTTAGGTTAAGGGACAACTTGAGTTAGGTTAAGGGACAACTTGAGTTAGGTTAAGGGACAACTTGAGTTAGGTTAAGGGACAACTTGAGTTAGGTTAAGGGACAACTTGAGTTAGGTTAAGGGACAACTTGAGTTAGGTTAAGGGACAACTTGAGTTAGGTTAAGGGACAACTTGAGTTAGGTTAAGGGACAACTTGAGTTAGGTTAAGGGACAACTTGAGTTAGGTTAAGGGACAACTTGAGTTAGGTTAAGGGACAACTTGAGTTAGGTTAAGGGACAACTTGAGTTAGGTTAAGGGATAATGTGGTACAACCACAGTTAGGTTAAGGATAATGTGGTACAACCACAGTTAGGTTAAGGGATAATGTGGTACAACCACAGTTAGGTTAAGGGATAATGTGGTACAACCACAGTTAGGTTAAGGGATAATGTGGTACAACCACAGTTAGGTTAAGGGATAATGTGGTACAACCACAGTTAGGTTAAGGGATAATGTGGTACAACCACAGTTAGGTTAAGGGATAATGTGGTACAACCACAGTTAGGTTAAGGGATAATGTGGTACAACCACAGTTAGGTTAAGGGATAATGTGGTACAACCACAGTTAGGTTAAGGGATAATGTGGTACAACCACAGTTAGGTTAAGGGATAATGTGGTACAACCACAGTTAGGTTAAGGGATAATGTGGTACAACCACAGTTAGGTTAAGGGATAATGTGGTACAACCACAGTTAGGTTAAGGGATAATGTGGTACAACCACAGTTAGGTTAAGGGATAATGTGGTACAACCACAGTTAGGTTAAGGGATAATGTGGTACAACACAGTTAGGTTAAGGGATAATGTGGTACAACCACAGTTAGGTTAAGGGATAATGTGGTACAACCACAGTTAGGTTAAGGGATAATGTGGTACAACCACAGTTAGGTTAAGCGATAATGTGGTACAACCACAGTTAGGTTAAGCGATAATGTGGTACAACCACAGTTAGGTTAAGCGATAATGTGGTACAACCACAGTTAGGTTAAGCGATAATGTGGTACAACCACAGTTAGGTTAAGCGATAATGTGGTACAACCACAGTTAGGTTAAGCGATAATGTGGTACAACCACAGTTAGGTTAAGCGATAATGTGGTACAACCACAGTTAGGTTAAGCGATAATGTGGTACAACCACAGTTAGGTTAAGCGATAATGTGGTACAGCCACAGTTAGGTTAAGCGATAATGTGGTACAGCCACAGTTAGGTTAAGCGATAATGTGGTACAGCCACAGTTAGGTTAAGCGATAAAGTTGGTTAAATTTGGTATTGTGTGGGAAGGGTGCAGAGAGAGAGGGGGGGGGTGGATAGTGGTGGCAGTACGCGGATGCCTGAGTCACCGTCAGATACGTCACGTCGGTTCGATGCTTGTAGCAAGAGGCTGGCGGATGTGTGTCTCTCACTTCTGCAATTTTTCATGTGGTATAACACGAGGGCGGGGGATGATATTTGGTGCCCCTCTGTGTAGGATGTGTGTTGGTGGTGTTGATTTATCTGAGCAATGGTAGTTGTCGGAGGAGTGGGGTATTGTGCTTTTATAGGTGGACCTACTGCTCTGGTTATCATAGTGTCGACGGTGCAATGTGGCAGAGAGGATGCACTCGACATTGTCGCATTCCAGATGTTTACGTATTGTGTGTCTCCGTTGCAGGCCGAGAGTGGTGCATGTTCGAGTGTCTGGCTGACGTGCGATTCACGTTGTGTGCCCAGTCTTACAGCACGTATAGGGACATTCGCATAAATCATCTATATGTGGCCTTGCATCATTTACTAAGCAGTGCCGTGAGACGACCGAACTATTAGGAAAGTACTGATGTACCGCATAATGTTTACCTTCCACCACACGGCGAGTATCGACTCTGCCCAGCGTTGCCACCGCAGGCAGATCTGTCTCGCGTTGT
>NW_026062614.1:52500-55000 GCF_023897955.1 Schistocerca gregaria | reverse complement strand
CCCACGTTGTCCCTTAACCTAACCCACGTTGTCCCTTAACCTAACCCACGTTGTCCCTTAACCTAACCCACGTTGTCCCTTAACCTAACCCACGTTGTCCCTTTGCCTAACATAGTTCACTGCTCGGAATCTCTGGTGTCGTTGTTATCCTCATGTAGATGTCTTGCGAGTGTTGCTTACTTTCCACATATTCCCGCTATCCACTGTCAATTGTACTGCAATAGGACTATATCGCCCCCCCCCCCCCCCTCTGCCCCTCTCTTTGTGTCTCCGTCCTCTCAAGCTGGTCGGTCTGGCGTTTGAGTGTTAAATGAGCCTCGCAGCTGTTCAGTTGCGTTCAGATGTCGACGCCCTCAGTGTACGTCGTGGTATGGTCTGTGTCCATTGTCCGCTGATGTCGTACGCGTAACCCACACGCTGTACCGATCATCGGTAGTTACGTACAGAGTGAAGTAGTGTGATACGTGTGACCGTACGCTGGCTGTGCCCAACGGTGTCGAATCTCAATTTCCATATGTTGTGCTCGATGCTACTTGTCTCGTCTCCCAATAACAGCTAGGTTGCACTGTGGTACGCCGTAGAGGCGTGTGGGAGGAACGTACGAACGCATTGTATGTCACCCTGGGTCGCTGGGGGTGGTGGTGCGGTGAGTCAGGTCAGGTCAGCGTGAGCCGTGTGATGTAGTGACGCGTGTATTCCGACTTTGTCGTATTGCCTCACACAAAGTGCTACCCTGGTGGACCGCGTTCCATATCTGGGACATGCCGCAGATGCCGGTTGACAGTGGATCGCGGAAGGGACATCGCATACGTGCGCGGGCCACCTTCCACGTGTTCTCTTCTGCACATGTCGCAGTGTGTATGTGGTCTGATGTAGCGTGTCGTGACACATGACATCCTGGCATGCAAGAATTGTTGAATTCGCAAATGTAGGTGGACATCTACGTTTACTGCCCAAGATACGCAAATGAACTGGAAATCCGTTGTTGAGCGGTTGTTCACGCTGGAGGTGAATCTGTGATGGCGACGATCGGTACAGCTATTAACCGGTTGTTTCAGCGGTACCCGCCACATCCACACACGTGACTAGGCCCATGTGGGTATGAAGCGATACGCGGCGGTGGCTTGGTGGGACTGTTCCCGGCCGGTGAAGGGGGGCCGCCCGGCGTGTTGGCCGCGCGCTGCGTGGGCGCACGCGCAACAGGCGGCTGGTGGGGGGCGCCGAGTGGCAGGAGCGCCAGCCGACGGGCTCGGCAGGCGGCGCAGCTACGCTGCGGCGCACCCTGCACGCGGCGCCTGGCGGCCAAAGTTGGTTCAGCCGAGCCCGGTGCGAAGCGCGGTGGACATCTGCAGTGTGCTGGTCTGATTGAGGACTGTGTGCGTTGAGGATGCGCCGCCGCCTGGCACTCGGCGCCGCGACGCCGTCTGCTGCTCGGTCGCCCCAGCGGTTCTCGCAGGTGGTTTGTATCGCAGTTGTGCGGACGTGTTGGCGCGTGCGCTGTGCTGGGAGAGTTCGCTTCTGCACCCAAGTGGGGCTTTGCCCTTGTGTGGCGCTGGCGTTGGAGCTGCCGGTCACCATAGGTGGCGCGTGTTGTCTCCCGCCGGCAATGCCACGACAGCACGCTCCCGGGCCTCTGTCGGCAGCGGCAAGCTCAGTTGGGAGCAAGGGTGTTCGCACTAAAACCGTCTACTCGCCTAACTCCGGGCGATTGCGCCTCTCTCGAAACCGACCAAGTACCTAGGACGGCGCTGCGCGCCGCCGGGACCTGAGAGGGTTTCGAGGTGTATCGTGCAGGGGAGCTCGGCCTCCTCCTGTTTGCAGAATAATTGAGCGGACGCTTGCGTGTTCGCGCGGGCCCCCGGGACACACTCCCGGGCGGCCGGCTGCTCAGCTCTAGTTGACGCAGCTCCCTGGTTGATCCTGCCAGTAGTCATATGCTTGTCTCAAAGATTAAGCCATGCATGTCTCAGTACAAGCCGCATTAAGGTGAAACCGCGAATGGCTCATTAAATCAGTTATGGTTCCTTAGATCGTACCCACGTTACTTGGATAACTGTGGTAATTCTAGAGCTAATACATGCAAACAGAGTCCCGACCAGAGATGGAAGGGACGCTTTTATTAGATCAAAACCAATCGGATTGGCTTGTCTGGTCCGTTTGCCTTGGTGACTCTGAATAACTTTGGGCTGATCGCACGGTCCTCGTACCGGCGACGCATCTTTCAAATGTCTGCCTTATCAACTGTCGATGGTAGGTTCTGCGCCTACCATGGTTGTAACGGGTAACGGGGAATCAGGGTTCGATTCCGGAGAGGGAGCCTGAGAAACGGCTACCACATCCAAGGAAGGCAGCAGGCGCGCAAATTACCCACTCCCGGCACGGGGAGGTAGTGACGAAAAATAACGATACGGGACTCATCCGAGGCCCCGTAATCGGAATGAGTACACTTTAAATCCTTTAACGAGTATCTATTGGAGGGCAAGTCTGGTGCCAGCAGCCG
>NW_026062614.1:40000-45000 GCF_023897955.1 Schistocerca gregaria | reverse complement strand
ACAACGTGAATCGCACGTCAGCCACACACTCGAACATGCACCACTCTCGGCCTGCAACGGAGACACACAATACGTAAACATCTGGAATGCGACAATGTCGAGTGCATCCTCTCTGCCACATTGCACCGTCGACACTATGATAACCAGAGCAGTAGGTCCACCTATAAAAGCACAATACCCCACTCCTCCGACAACTACCATTGCTCAGATAAACCAACACCACCAACACACATCCTACACAGAGGGGCACCAAATATCACCCCCCCGCCCTCGTGTTATACCACATGAAAAATTGCAGAAGTGAGAGACACAGACCCGCCAGCCTCTTGCTACAAGCATCGAACCGACGTGACATATCTGACGGTGACTCAGGCATCCGCGTACTGCCACAACTATCCACCCCCCCCCCCCCCCACTCTCTCTGCCCCCTTCCCACACAATACCGAATTTAACCAACTTTATCGCTTAACCTAACTGTGGCTGTACCAGATTATCGCTTAACCTAACTGTGGCTGTACCAGATTATCGCTTAACCTAACTGTGGCTGTACCAGATTATCGCTTAACCTAACTGTGGCTGTACCAGATTATCGCTTAACCTAACTGTGGCTGTACCAGATTATCGCTTAACCTAACTGTGGCTGTACCAGATTATCGCTTAACCTAACTGTGGCTGTACCAGATTATCGCTTAACCTAACTGTGGCTGTACCAGATTATCGCTTAACCTAACTGTGGCTGTACCAGATTATCGCTTAACCTAACTGTGGCTGTACCAGATTATCGCTTAACCTAACTGTGGCTGTACCAGATTATCGCTTAACCTAACTGTGGCTGTACCAGATTATCGCTTAACCTAACTGTGGCTGTACCAGATTATCGCTTAACCTAACTGTGGCTGTACCAGATTATCGCTTAACCTAACTGTGGCTGTACCAGATTATCGCTTAACCTAACTGTGGCTGTACCAGATTATCGCTTAACCTAACTGTGGCTGTACCAGATTATCGCTTAACCTAACTGTGGCTGTACCAGATTATCGCTTAACCTAACTGTGGTTGTACCAGATTATCCCTTAACCTAACTCAATTTGTCCCTTAACCTAACTCAATTTGTCCCTTAA
The DNA here is from genome assembly GCF_023897955.1 of Schistocerca gregaria. Classification (NCBI taxonomy): domain Eukaryota; kingdom Metazoa; phylum Arthropoda; class Insecta; order Orthoptera; family Acrididae; genus Schistocerca; species Schistocerca gregaria. The sequence continues at coordinate 43,879 of NW_026062614.1, read as the reverse complement.
CCTAACTCAATTTGTCCCTTAACCTAACTCAATTTGTCCCTTAACCTAACTCAATTTGTCCCTTAACCTAACTCAATTTGTCCCTTAACCTAACTCAATTTGTCCCTTAACCTAACTCAATTTGTCCCTTAACCTAACTCAATTTGTCCCTTAACCTAACTCAATTTGTCCCTTAACCTAACTCAATTTGTCCCTTAACCTAACTCAATTTGTCCCTTAACCTAACCCACGTTGTCCCTTAACCTAACCCACGTTGTCCCTTAACCTAACCCACGTTGTCCCTTAACCTAACCCACGTTGTCCCTTAACCTAACCCACGTTGTCCCTTAACCTAACCCACGTTGTCCCTTAACCTAACCCACGTTGTCCCTTAACCTAACCCACGTTGTCCCTTAACCTAACCCACGTTGTCCCTTAACCTAACCCACGTTGTCCCTTAACCTAACCCACGTTGTCCCTTAACCTAACCCACGTTGTCCCTTAACCTAACCCACGTTGTCCCTTAACCTAACCCACGTTGTCCCTTAACCTAACCCACGTTGTCCCTTAACCTAACCCACGTTGTCCCTTAACCTAACCCACGTTGTCCCTTAACCTAACCCACGTTGTCCCTTTGCCTAACATAGTTCACTGCTCGGAATCTCTGGTGTCGTTGTTATCCTCATGTAGATGTCTTGCGAGTGTTGCTTACTTTCCACATATTCCCGCTATCCACTGTCAATTGTACTGCAATAGGACTATATCGCCCCCCCCCCCCCCTCTGCCCCTCTCTTTGTGTCTCCGTCCTCTCAAGCTGGTCGGTCTGGCGTTTGAGTGTTAAATGAGCCTCGCAGCTGTTCAGTTGCGTTCAGATGTCGACGCCCTCAGTGTACGTCGTGGTATGGTCTGTGTCCATTGTCCGCTGATGTCGTACGCGTAACCCACACGCTGTACCGATCATCGGTAGTTACGTACAGAGTGAAGTAGTGTGATACGTGTGACCGTACGCTGGCTGTGCCCAACGGTGTCGAATCTCAATTTCCATATGTTGTGCTCGATGCTACTTGTCTCGTCTCCCAATAACAGCTAGGTTGCACTGTGGTACGCCGTAGAGGCGTGTGGGAGGAACGTACGAACGCATTGTATGTCACCCTGGGTCGCTGGGGGTGGTGGTGCGGTGAGTCAGGTCAGGTCAGCGTGAGCCGTGTGATGTAGTGACGCGTGTATTCCGACTTTGTCGTATTGCCTCACACAAAGTGCTACCCTGGTGGACCGCGTTCCATATCTGGGACATGCCGCAGATGCCGGTTGACAGTGGATCGCGGAAGGGACATCGCATACGTGCGCGGGCCACCTTCCACGTGTTCTCTTCTGCACATGTCGCAGTGTGTATGTGGTCTGATGTAGCGTGTCGTGACACATGACATCCTGGCATGCAAGAATTGTTGAATTCGCAAATGTAGGTGGACATCTACGTTTACTGCCCAAGATACGCAAATGAACTGGAAATCCGTTGTTGAGCGGTTGTTCACGCTGGAGGTGAATCTGTGATGGCGACGATCGGTACAGCTATTAACCGGTTGTTTCAGCGGTACCCGCCACATCCACACACGTGACTAGGCCCATGTGGGTATGAAGCGATACGCGGCGGTGGCTTGGTGGGACTGTTCCCGGCCGGTGAAGGGGGGCCGCCCGGCGTGTTGGCCGCGCGCTGCGTGGGCGCACGCGCAACAGGCGGCTGGTGGGGGGCGCCGAGTGGCAGGAGCGCCAGCCGACGGGCTCGGCAGGCGGCGCAGCTACGCTGCGGCGCACCCTGCACGCGGCGCCTGGCGGCCAAAGTTGGTTCAGCCGAGCCCGGTGCGAAGCGCGGTGGACATCTGCAGTGTGCTGGTCTGATTGAGGACTGTGTGCGTTGAGGATGCGCCGCCGCCTGGCACTCGGCGCCGCGACGCCGTCTGCTGCTCGGTCGCCCCAGCGGTTCTCGCAGGTGGTTTGTATCGCAGTTGTGCGGACGTGTTGGCGCGTGCGCTGTGCTGGGAGAGTTCGCTTCTGCACCCAAGTGGGGCTTTGCCCTTGTGTGGCGCTGGCGTTGGAGCTGCCGGTCACCATAGGTGGCGCGTGTTGTCTCCCGCCGGCAATGCCACGACAGCACGCTCCCGGGCCTCTGTCGGCAGCGGCAAGCTCAGTTGGGAGCAAGGGTGTTCGCACTAAAACCGTCTACTCGCCTAACTCCGGGCGATTGCGCCTCTCTCGAAACCGACCAAGTACCTAGGACGGCGCTGCGCGCCGCCGGGACCTGAGAGGGTTTCGAGGTGTATCGTGCAGGGGAGCTCGGCCTCCTCCTGTTTGCAGAATAATTGAGCGGACGCTTGCGTGTTCGCGCGGGCCCCCGGGACACACTCCCGGGCGGCCGGCTGCTCAGCTCTAGTTGACGCAGCTCCCTGGTTGATCCTGCCAGTAGTCATATGCTTGTCTCAAAGATTAAGCCATGCATGTCTCAGTACAAGCCGCATTAAGGTGAAACCGCGAATGGCTCATTAAATCAGTTATGGTTCCTTAGATCGTACCCACGTTACTTGGATAACTGTGGTAATTCTAGAGCTAATACATGCAAACAGAGTCCCGACCAGAGATGGAAGGGACGCTTTTATTAGATCAAAACCAATCGGATTGGCTTGTCTGGTCCGTTTGCCTTGGTGACTCTGAATAACTTTGGGCTGATCGCACGGTCCTCGTACCGGCGACGCATCTTTCAAATGTCTGCCTTATCAACTGTCGATGGTAGGTTCTGCGCCTACCATGGTTGTAACGGGTAACGGGGAATCAGGGTTCGATTCCGGAGAGGGAGCCTGAGAAACGGCTACCACATCCAAGGAAGGCAGCAGGCGCGCAAATTACCCACTCCCGGCACGGGGAGGTAGTGACGAAAAATAACGATACGGGACTCATCCGAGGCCCCGTAATCGGAATGAGTACACTTTAAATCCTTTAACGAGTATCTATTGGAGGGCAAGTCTGGTGCCAGCAGCCGCGGTAATTCCAGCTCCAATAGCGTATATTAAAGTTGTTGCGGTTAAAAAGCTCGTAGTTGGATTTGTGTCCCACGCTGTTGGTTCACCGCCCGTCGGTGTTTAACTGGCATGTATCGTGGGACGTCCTGCCGGTGGGGCGAGCCGAAGGGGTGCTTTCGCGTCCCGAGGCGGACCCCGTTTAAATCCTACCAGGGTGCTCTTTGTTGAGTGTCTCGGTGGGCCGGCACGTTTACTTTGAACAAATTAGAGTGCTTAAAGCAGGCAAGCCCGCCTGAATACTGTGTGCATGGAATAATGGAATAGGACCTCGGTTCTATTTTGTTGGTTTTCGGAACCCGAGGTAATGATTAATAGGGACAGGCGGGGGCATTCGTATTGCGACGTTGGAGGTGAAATTCTTGGATCGTCGCAAGACGAACAGAAGCGAAAGCATTTGCCAAGTATGTTTTCATTAATCAAGAACGAAAGTTAGAGGTTCGAAGGCGATCAGATACCGCCCTAGTTCTAACCATAAACGATGCCAGCCAGCGATCCGCCGCAGTTCCTCCGATGACTCGGCGGGCAGCCTCCGGGAAACCAAAGCTTTTGGGTTCCGGGGGAAGTATGGTTGCAAAGCTGAAACTTAAAGGAATTGACGGAAGGGCACCACCAGGAGTGGAGCCTGCGGCTTAATTTGACTCAACACGGGAAACCTCACCAGGCCCGGACACCGGAAGGATTGACAGATTGATAGCTCTTTCTTGATTCGGTGGGTGGTGGTGCATGGCCGTTCTTAGTTGGTGGAGCGATTTGTCTGGTTAATTCCGATAACGAACGAGACTCTAGCCTGCTAACTAGTCGCGTGACATCCTTCGTGCTGTCAGCGATT
>NW_026062614.1:25000-32500 GCF_023897955.1 Schistocerca gregaria | reverse complement strand
ACCAGATTATCGCTTAACCTAACTGTGGCTGTACCAGATTATCGCTTAACCTAACTGTGGCTGTACCAGATTATCGCTTAACCTAACTGTGGCTGTACCAGATTATCGCTTAACCTAACTGTGGCTGTACCAGATTATCGCTTAACCTAACTGTGGCTGTACCAGATTATCGCTTAACCTAACTGTGGTTGTACCAGATTATCCCTTAACCTAACTCAATTTGTCCCTTAACCTAACTCAATTTGTCCCTTAACCTAACTCAATTTGTCCCTTAACCTAACTCAATTTGTCCCTTAACCTAACTCAATTTGTCCCTTAACCTAACTCAATTTGTCCCTTAACCTAACTCAATTTGTCCCTTAACCTAACTCAATTTGTCCCTTAACCTAACTCAATTTGTCCCTTAACCTAACTCAATTTGTCCCTTAACCTAACTCAATTTGTCCCTTAACCTAACTCAATTTGTCCCTTAACCTAACTCAATTTGTCCCTTAACCTAACTCAATTTGTCCCTTAACCTAACCCACGTTGTCCCTTAACCTAACCCACGTTGTCCCTTAACCTAACCCACGTTGTCCCTTAACCTAACCCACGTTGTCCCTTAACCTAACCCACGTTGTCCCTTAACCTAACCCACGTTGTCCCTTAACCTAACCCACGTTGTCCCTTAACCTAACCCACGTTGTCCCTTAACCTAACCCACGTTGTCCCTTAACCTAACCCACGTTGTCCCTTAACCTAACCCACGTTGTCCCTTAACCTAACCCACGTTGTCCCTTAACCTAACCCACGTTGTCCCTTAACCTAACCCACGTTGTCCCTTAACCTAACCCACGTTGTCCCTTAACCTAACCCACGTTGTCCCTTAACCTAACCCACGTTGTCCCTTAACCTAACCCACGTTGTCCCTTAACCTAACCCACGTTGTCCCTTAACCTAACCCACGTTGTCCCTTTGCCTAACATAGTTCACTGCTCGGAATCTCTGGTGTCGTTGTTATCCTCATGTAGATGTCTTGCGAGTGTTGCTTACTTTCCACATATTCCCGCTATCCACTGTCAATTGTACTGCAATAGGACTATATCGCCCCCCCCCCCTCTGCCCCTCTCTTTGTGTCTCCGTCCTCTCAAGCTGGTCGGTCTGGCGTTTGAGTGTTAAATGAGCCTCGCAGCTCTTCAGTTGCGTTCAGATGTCGACGCCCTCAGTGTACGTCGTGGTATGGTCTGTGTCCATTGTCCGCTGATGTCGTACGCGTAACCCACACGCTGTACCGATCATCGGTAGTTACGTACAGAGTGAAGTAGTGTGATACGTGTGACCGTACGCTGGCTGTGCCCAACGGTGTCGAATCTCAATTTCCATATGTTGTGCTCGATGCTACTTGTCTCGTCTCCCAATAACAGCTAGGTTGCACTGTGGTACGCCGTAGAGGCGTGTGGGAGGAACGTACGAACGCATTGTATGTCACCCTGGGTCGCTGGGGGTGGTGGTGCGGTGAGTCAGGTCAGGTCAGCGTGAGCCGTGTGATGTAGTGACGCGTGTATTCCGACTTTGTCGTATTGCCTCACACAAAGTGCTACCCTGGTGGACCGCGTTCCATATCTGGGACATGCCGCAGATGCCGGTTGACAGTGGATCGCGGAAGGGACATCGCATACGTGCGCGGGCCACCTTCCACGTGTTCTCTTCTGCACATGTCGCAGTGTGTATGTGGTCTGATGTAGCGTGTCGTGACACATGACATCCTGGCATGCAAGAATTGTTGAATTCGCAAATGTAGGTGGACATCTACGTTTACTGCCCAAGATACGCAAATGAACTGGAAATCCGTTGTTGAGCGGTTGTTCACGCTGGAGGTGAATCTGTGATGGCGACGATCGGTACAGCTATTAACCGGTTGTTTCAGCGGTACCCGCCACATCCACACACGTGACTAGGCCCATGTGGGTATGAAGCGATACGCGGCGGTGGCTTGGTGGGACTGTTCCCGGCCGGTGAAGGGGGGCCGCCCGGCGTGTTGGCCGCGCGCTGCGTGGGCGCACGCGCAACAGGCGGCTGGTGGGGGGCGCCGAGTGGCAGGAGCGCCAGCCGACGGGCTCGGCAGGCGGCGCAGCTACGCTGCGGCGCACCCTGCACGCGGCGCCTGGCGGCCAAAGTTGGTTCAGCCGAGCCCGGTGCGAAGCGCGGTGGACATCTGCAGTGTGCTGGTCTGATTGAGGACTGTGTGCGTTGAGGATGCGCCGCCGCCTGGCACTCGGCGCCGCGACGCCGTCTGCTGCTCGGTCGCCCCAGCGGTTCTCGCAGGTGGTTTGTATCGCAGTTGTGCGGACGTGTTGGCGCGTGCGCTGTGCTGGGAGAGTTCGCTTCTGCACCCAAGTGGGGCTTTGCCCTTGTGTGGCGCTGGCGTTGGAGCTGCCGGTCACCATAGGTGGCGCGTGTTGTCTCCCGCCGGCAATGCCACGACAGCACGCTCCCGGGCCTCTGTCGGCAGCGGCAAGCTCAGTTGGGAGCAAGGGTGTTCGCACTAAAACCGTCTACTCGCCTAACTCCGGGCGATTGCGCCTCTCTCGAAACCGACCAAGTACCTAGGACGGCGCTGCGCGCCGCCGGGACCTGAGAGGGTTTCGAGGTGTATCGTGCAGGGGAGCTCGGCCTCCTCCTGTTTGCAGAATAATTGAGCGGACGCTTGCGTGTTCGCGCGGGCCCCCGGGACACACTCCCGGGCGGCCGGCTGCTCAGCTCTAGTTGACGCAGCTCCCTGGTTGATCCTGCCAGTAGTCATATGCTTGTCTCAAAGATTAAGCCATGCATGTCTCAGTACAAGCCGCATTAAGGTGAAACCGCGAATGGCTCATTAAATCAGTTATGGTTCCTTAGATCGTACCCACGTTACTTGGATAACTGTGGTAATTCTAGAGCTAATACATGCAAACAGCAGGCTGCGAAAACAACCAGCCAAATCCTGGGCGGCAGTGGCTGCGCAAGCGCCCATTAAGCCAACTACCACAAAAGATACAATCGACAGGGTAGCAAAGAGACAAGACACGGCAGTTTTTCTTCGGACGCTGCCAGGACAGGACACAAGTGTAAAAAAGCTACAAGAACTTCTAACTACCACAATAGATCCTGTAAAGGACAAAATAAGAATCAAGAAAGTTAAACCCAGCAAGAACTCTGTAATAGTAGAAGTAGCCTCAGAAGAAGATAAGGAAAAATTACTAAAAAACCAAAAACTGAATGCAGTAATGAAATGTGAACCTCCACGGAAAAGGAATCCTTTGGTGATATTATATGACGTGCCAACTATAATGACTAACGATGAGTTAAGTGAGACAATAAGGGGACAAAATTTTGAAAGCATGAACGCGGAAGAATTCAATAATAAATTCAAACTCAAATTCAAAACAGGACCCCGTGATCGGGACGTTGTCCATCACGTGGCCGAGGTAAATCCACAAATGTGGAAGCAAATTACTGGAATGGGCAGACTATATGTTGGGTTTCATGCAATTAATGTAAGGGATTACATCGTGGTACCTCGTTGCCACAATTGTGGGGACTTGGACCACATTCTCAGGCACTGCACCAGGGGGTCGGCGTGCTCCAAGTGCGGTGACAATGGACACGTACGAAAGGACTGCAAGGCTGCCAGTGTTTGTATTCCCTGTAAGAGCAGAGGGAAAAAACCATGTGGAGCTACAGGACGGAGTTGCCCTACATACAGGATGTTAGAACAACGCCTAATATCCAGAATTGATTATGGTTGAGTCTGACACAACCTACAGGATGCCAAAGCGAAAATCCCCAAGCAAGAGAAGGAGGGATGCTATGAGGGCTCATAAATTCAGGGAATTTCTGAGATCGCTATCGAGCTCAGAAGTCGAAACAGCAGACACTGCTGTCCAGACAGATGTATTCATGGTAGATAAAGGACAGCAAACAGAATTTCCCATGCCACTCATGGCTCCCTCCCCTCGAAGCCGGGGATCTGAGCCGAAAACAGACCATCCACGGCAAGGGCATCCTGTGGTAGCGGCAACCCCCAAGGAGAAAATTGAAAAACCATCCATACAGGAAAATATAGTCACAAGTTCGAGTGTGGGTTGCACCTCTGATACATCAATTGTCAGGCTTCCGCCTGTCGATCCGGTGAGGGTGTACCCAAACCTCGAATTTACGATGCAGCTGGCAAGACTGGAGCAGCCGGCAACCCTGACCACTGCCTTGAGACATGTGGTCCGAATTGGACATGAGAACGGCAGAAAGGTAACCTTCTCGGTGATGGAGGCTGTAGATAGAATACAGCTAAAGTCGGTGAATCTCCCCACGGACTTCGGAGCCCTGCGTGACCTGCTAAAGAAACTGTTTGAAAGACGGGGAGAGAAATTTGATTTAGAGGACATATACGTCCAGTCAGTGCTGGCAAACGGAAGAATAACTTTCGATCCGAACAAGACCTGGCCATATGACCGTGTACACACATATTATCCATGACGACTAGGACATCTGTCGGCCAACTAAATACGCACAACAGTCGACTTGTGATGCAGGAACTCCGTAGGGAAGTGGAGGAGAGGAGACTGGATGTACTCTGTTTGCAGGAGCCTTACTCTCTGGCTGGCAAAATTGCTTTTGTGGCCACTACATGGCAAGTCATCAGCTGTGGGGATGCCCCCAAAGCAGCTGTGGTAATCACCAACAAAAAACTGCAGGCAACCTTACTTTCGCAGTACTCAAACAGTCACTGCAACGTCATAGAACTGCAATCTCCAGCAGGCACTATAACACTCATTAACATGTATTTTCAATATGGAGATGATATCGACATACATTTAGACCACCTAACAAGAGTGGCTATGGCGTTGCAGGGACGAAGAGTTGTCATAACTGCGGATATAAATGCGAAGTCTCCCCTATGGTACAGTGGCACAAGGGACGAAAATGGTGGAAAGGTGGAAGAAGTGATTATGTCGTTGCAGCTTGTGGTGGCAAACAAACCGGGAAACTCTCCCACCTATGCGGCGGGAGGGGGGCAAGGCACGAACATCGACGTGACCTTGGTCACGCCAAATGCGGCAAACCTAATACAGAACTGGAAGGTGATAGACAGTGCCACCACAAGCGATCACAACCTTATCACTTTTACCTTAGGGAGCAGGGAGTGCCACTGGGCCATGGGGTGGGAGGTGCAGTTGAACTTCAGGAAAGCCAACTGGGAACGCTTAACCAGAGAGTGTGACATTCCTCCGTTACCGGATGGTGACAGACAAATCGACATCGACAACAGAGCTGAGGAACTGGTGTGTGCAGTGACTAGAGCGATGAAGGTGGCCGTGCCAACTAGGAGGAGGGCCATGGCGGCCTCGCCGACACCATGGTCTCCTGAGCTGCAGGAGCTGCGTCAGTCTGTCAGAAGGCTGCGAAGGCACTACCAGCGCAGTGTCGTCTGGTGGGAGAAGCAGAGATGGTTACTGCTATACCGGGAGGCAAAGGAAACATTTCAAAAAGAATTAAAAGCGGTCCGAGTTAGAAGCTGGGAGACATTCGTGACCAATCAGCTGGCCTTGGATCCATGGGGGATTCCGTATAAACTAGTAAGAGAAAAGATCCGCTCCCCTATGATGCTGTCCACAGTCAGGCATGGGGATGGGATGACGGACTCATGGCAGGAGACTGCTGAGGTCCTACTCCGATCCCTGTTGCCTGACGACGACAGAACAGAGGATACTGAGGAACAGCGACGGTTGCGAGATTTAGATCTGGGCGACTATACAAATGATGAGGCAGTCCTCCCCTTCTCGGAGGAAGAGGTCGCTGCCCTCATAAAGACAATAAAGAGAGGGAAAGCCCCTGGGCCAGACGGCATTGTGGCGGAGGTGGTGCAGTTCTTGGCCCCACAACTGGTCGCTCCTTTGACCCAGCTGTACAACGAGTGCCTTCGGCAAGGTAAATTCCCGAGGATCTGGAAGGCAGCAAACGTTGTAATCATTAAAAAAGGCCCCGATAAAGATCCAGCTGAGGCAAAGTCTTACAGACCCATCTGCCTTCTGGATGTGCTCGGGAAAATCCTTGAAAAGCTGCTTGCTGATAGGCTGACTGCCCACCGAGTGCTGCACGGGATGAGCGACAGACAGTTTGGCTTCAGGCCTGGGCGTTCCGCATCTGATGCGATCGCCCTGGCGGCCGAGGTCTGTAGTTCGGCCCCGTGCAAGTACATCGTCGGCATCATGGTGGACATTAGTGGCGCCTTTGACAACCTGTGGTGGCCTTCGCTCTTCTCCTGCTTGCGGGAGAAAGAGTGCCCAGGGCCGCTATACGGTTGCCTTAGGAGCTATTGTGTAGATCGGGAGGTCTGGCTATCATCCCCTAGCGGGAGGATTGGAAAACCCATAACAAAGGGATGTCCCCAGGGTTCCGTCTTAGGTCCCCTATTTTGGGATATCCACATGGAGCCACTCTTAAATGCATTGCAACAAAATGAAGATGTGCTAGAGGTGATAGCCTACGCTGATGACCTCCTTCTACTGGTTGGCGGCCGAAGTCGCGAGGACATTGAACAAAAAATAGATAGAGCCATGACGCAACTACTATCATGGTGCCGTAATACCAAGATGACCATCTCACCGACTAAATCAACCTATCTATTACTAAAGGGACAGTTAATAAGAAACCCGACTGTAAGAATTGAGGGCACACCAGTACTCCGACGACGAGAGGGACGTTACTTAGGGATCATCATCGACGAAAGGTGGAACTTCGGAAAGCACATTGAAACCGTGACACAAAGAGCTCTGCAAATTCTCAATAACCTTATCACCATAGGTCATAAAAGATTTCATCTCCCCCCTCAGCTTATCAAATTGTATCATAACAGCATACTAACATCAATAGTGGGTTACGGCGCGGGAGTCTGGGCACACAGGCTCACGAGGGTTGTGCCCGCCATGTCGGTGAGAAGGGTTCAAAGGAACATGATATTAAGATCTGTGGGAGCATACAGAACATCTCCGGGAGGGGCCCTACTAGTAATAATGGGGCTTTGTCCTCTGGATATCAAACTCAGGGAACAGGGTGCTTGGTATTGGGCAAAGAAAGGGGACATAGAAAAAGTAGAAGACATCTTGGGAGTTAGGGTTAGGGATAAGGGCGAGATACGGAAGAGGGGTGAAGAGCTATGGCAAGAAGTTTGGGAGGCAGAGGAATCCGGCAGAAGAACTTTCAGCTTCCTGCCGAATGTGAGGGAAAGAATGAGCATGGGTTATTTTGAACCAACTAGGGGTTTGTTCCACTTTCTCACTGGACATGGGCCTTACCCGACGTATCTATGTCGGTTTGGGAAGAGGGCAACGCCTACGTGTGACTGTGGTGCATCGGAGGGAACTCCCGACCATGTGGTCTACGAGTGCCCCCTTTTCGATGATGTAGCAACTACACTTAGACAGCAACTACCAAACTATGACACGTATATGTTATTAAGACAAGAAGAGACCTTTCGACTGC
>NW_026062614.1:12500-15000 GCF_023897955.1 Schistocerca gregaria | reverse complement strand
AATTTGTCCCTTAACCTAACCCACGTTGTCCCTTAACCTAACCCACGTTGTCCCTTAACCTAACCCACGTTGTCCCTTAACCTAACCCACGTTGTCCCTTAACCTAACCCACGTTGTCCCTTAACCTAACCCACGTTGTCCCTTAACCTAACCCACGTTGTCCCTTAACCTAACCCACGTTGTCCCTTAACCTAACCCACGTTGTCCCTTAACCTAACCCACGTTGTCCCTTAACCTAACCCACGTTGTCCCTTAACCTAACCCACGTTGTCCCTTAACCTAACCCACGTTGTCCCTTAACCTAACCCACGTTGTCCCTTAACCTAACCCACGTTGTCCCTTAACCTAACCCACGTTGTCCCTTAACCTAACCCACGTTGTCCCTTAACCTAACCCACGTTGTCCCTTTGCCTAACATAGTTCACTGCTCGGAATCTCTGGTGTCGTTGTTATCCTCATGTAGATGTCTTGCGAGTGTTGCTTACTTTCCACATATTCCCGCTATCCACTGTCAATTGTACTGCAATAGGACTATATCGCCCCCCCCCCCCCCCTCTGCCCCTCTCTTTGTGTCTCCGTCCTCTCAAGCTGGTCGGTCTGGCGTTTGAGTGTTAAATGAGCCTCGCAGCTGTTCAGTTGCGTTCAGATGTCGACGCCCTCAGTGTACGTCGTGGTATGGTCTGTGTCCATTGTCCGCTGATGTCGTACGCGTAACCCACACGCTGTACCGATCATCGGTAGTTACGTACAGAGTGAAGTAGTGTGATACGTGTGACCGTACGCTGGCTGTGCCCAACGGTGTCGAATCTCAATTTCCATATGTTGTGCTCGATGCTACTTGTCTCGTCTCCCAATAACAGCTAGGTTGCACTGTGGTACGCCGTAGAGGCGTGTGGGAGGAACGTACGAACGCATTGTATGTCACCCTGGGTCGCTGGGGGTGGTGGTGCGGTGAGTCAGGTCAGGTCAGCGTGAGCCGTGTGATGTAGTGACGCGTGTATTCCGACTTTGTCGTATTGCCTCACACAAAGTGCTACCCTGGTGGACCGCGTTCCATATCTGGGACATGCCGCAGATGCCGGTTGACAGTGGATCGCGGAAGGGACATCGCATACGTGCGCGGGCCACCTTCCACGTGTTCTCTTCTGCACATGTCGCAGTGTGTATGTGGTCTGATGTAGCGTGTCGTGACACATGACATCCTGGCATGCAAGAATTGTTGAATTCGCAAATGTAGGTGGACATCTACGTTTACTGCCCAAGATACGCAAATGAACTGGAAATCCGTTGTTGAGCGGTTGTTCACGCTGGAGGTGAATCTGTGATGGCGACGATCGGTACAGCTATTAACCGGTTGTTTCAGCGGTACCCGCCACATCCACACACGTGACTAGGCCCATGTGGGTATGAAGCGATACGCGGCGGTGGCTTGGTGGGACTGTTCCCGGCCGGTGAAGGGGGGCCGCCCGGCGTGTTGGCCGCGCGCTGCGTGGGCGCACGCGCAACAGGCGGCTGGTGGGGGGCGCCGAGTGGCAGGAGCGCCAGCCGACGGGCTCGGCAGGCGGCGCAGCTACGCTGCGGCGCACCCTGCACGCGGCGCCTGGCGGCCAAAGTTGGTTCAGCCGAGCCCGGTGCGAAGCGCGGTGGACATCTGCAGTGTGCTGGTCTGATTGAGGACTGTGTGCGTTGAGGATGCGCCGCCGCCTGGCACTCGGCGCCGCGACGCCGTCTGCTGCTCGGTCGCCCCAGCGGTTCTCGCAGGTGGTTTGTATCGCAGTTGTGCGGACGTGTTGGCGCGTGCGCTGTGCTGGGAGAGTTCGCTTCTGCACCCAAGTGGGGCTTTGCCCTTGTGTGGCGCTGGCGTTGGAGCTGCCGGTCACCATAGGTGGCGCGTGTTGTCTCCCGCCGGCAATGCCACGACAGCACGCTCCCGGGCCTCTGTCGGCAGCGGCAAGCTCAGTTGGGAGCAAGGGTGTTCGCACTAAAACCGTCTACTCGCCTAACTCCGGGCGATTGCGCCTCTCTCGAAACCGACCAAGTACCTAGGACGGCGCTGCGCGCCGCCGGGACCTGAGAGGGTTTCGAGGTGTATCGTGCAGGGGAGCTCGGCCTCCTCCTGTTTGCAGAATAATTGAGCGGACGCTTGCGTGTTCGCGCGGGCCCCCGGGACACACTCCCGGGCGGCCGGCTGCTCAGCTCTAGTTGACGCAGCTCCCTGGTTGATCCTGCCAGTAGTCATATGCTTGTCTCAAAGATTAAGCCATGCATGTCTCAGTACAAGCCGCATTAAGGTGAAACCGCGAATGGCTCATTAAATCAGTTATGGTTCCTTAGATCGTACCCACGTTACTTGGATAACTGTGGTAATTCTAGAGCTAATACATGCAAACAGAGTCCCGACCAGAGATGGAAGGGACGCTTTTATTAGATCAAAACCAATCGGATTGGCTTGTCTGGTCCGTTTGCCTTGGTGACTCTGAATAACTTTGGGCTGATCGCA
>NW_026062614.1:0-5000 GCF_023897955.1 Schistocerca gregaria | reverse complement strand
ACATGCAGTAAGTTCGTCATGGGCGCTGGCCGGCAGGCCGCGAGACCTGACGCCCGGCGGCAAAGAGTGCCCCTCTGAGGATATAGATGTTCCGTTCCGCCGCACAATGGTGACGGTGACCGCTGCCTGCGGTGGCAACGCTGGGCAGAGTCGATACTCGCCGTGTGGTGGAAGGTAAACATTATGCGGTACATCAGTACTTTCCTAATAGTTCGGTCGTCTCACGGCACTGCTTAGTAAATGATGCAAGGCCACATATAGATGATTTATGCGAATGTCCCTATACGTGCTGTAAGACTGGGCACACAACGTGAATCGCACGTCAGCCACACACTCGAACATGCACCACTCTCGGCCTGCAACGGAGACACACAATACGTAAACATCTGGAATGCGACAATGTCGAGTGCATCCTCTCTGCCACATTGCACCGTCGACACTATGATAACCAGAGCAGTAGGTCCACCTATAAAAGCACAATACCCCACTCCTCCGACAACTACCATTGCTCAGATAAACCAACACCACCAACACACATCCTACACAGAGGGGCACCAAATATCACCCCCCCGCCCTCGTGTTATACCACATGAAAAATTGCAGAAGTGAGAGACACAGACCCGCCAGCCTCTTGCTACAAGCATCGAACCGACGTGACATATCTGACGGTGACTCAGGCATCCGCGTACTGCCACAACTATCCACCCCCCCCCCCCCCACTCTCTCTGCCCCCTTCCCACACAATACCGAATTTAACCAACTTTATCGCTTAACCTAACTGTGGCTGTACCAGATTATCGCTTAACCTAACTGTGGCTGTACCAGATTATCGCTTAACCTAACTGTGGCTGTACCAGATTATCGCTTAACCTAACTGTGGCTGTACCAGATTATCGCTTAACCTAACTGTGGCTGTACCAGATTATCGCTTAACCTAACTGTGGCTGTACCAGATTATCGCTTAACCTAACTGTGGCTGTACCAGATTATCGCTTAACCTAACTGTGGCTGTACCAGATTATCGCTTAACCTAACTGTGGCTGTACCAGATTATCGCTTAACCTAACTGTGGCTGTACCAGATTATCGCTTAACCTAACTGTGGCTGTACCAGATTATCGCTTAACCTAACTGTGGCTGTACCAGATTATCGCTTAACCTAACTGTGGCTGTACCAGATTATCGCTTAACCTAACTGTGGCTGTACCAGATTATCGCTTAACCTAACTGTGGCTGTACCAGATTATCGCTTAACCTAACTGTGGCTGTACCAGATTATCGCTTAACCTAACTGTGGCTGTACCAGATTATCGCTTAACCTAACTGTGGCTGTACCAGATTATCGCTTAACCTAACTGTGGCTGTACCAGATTATCGCTTAACCTAACTGTGGCTGTACCAGATTATCGCTTAACCTAACTGTGGTTGTACCAGATTATCCCTTAACCTAACTCAATTTGTCCCTTAACCTAACTCAATTTGTCCCTTAACCTAACTCAATTTGTCCCTTAACCTAACTCAATTTGTCCCTTAACCTAACTCAATTTGTCCCTTAACCTAACTCAATTTGTCCCTTAACCTAACTCAATTTGTCCCTTAACCTAACTCAATTTGTCCCTTAACCTAACTCAATTTGTCCCTTAACCTAACTCAATTTGTCCCTTAACCTAACTCAATTTGTCCCTTAACCTAACCCACGTTGTCCCTTAACCTAACCCACGTTGTCCCTTAACCTAACCCACGTTGTCCCTTAACCTAACCCACGTTGTCCCTTAACCTAACCCACGTTGTCCCTTAACCTAACCCACGTTGTCCCTTAACCTAACCCACGTTGTCCCTTAACCTAACCCACGTTGTCCCTTAACCTAACCCACGTTGTCCCTTAACCTAACCCACGTTGTCCCTTAACCTAACCCACGTTGTCCCTTAACCTAACCCACGTTGTCCCTTAACCTAACCCACGTTGTCCCTTAACCTAACCCACGTTGTCCCTTAACCTAACCCACGTTGTCCCTTAACCTAACCCACGTTGTCCCTTAACCTAACCCACGTTGTCCCTTAACCTAACCCACGTTGTCCCTTTGCCTAACATAGTTCACTGCTCGGAATCTCTGGTGTCGTTGTTATCCTCATGTAGATGTCTTGCGAGTGTTGCTTACTTTCCACATATTCCCGCTATCCACTGTCAATTGTACTGCAATAGGACTATATCGCCCCCCCCCCCCCCTCTGCCCCTCTCTTTGTGTCTCCGTCCTCTCAAGCTGGTCGGTCTGGCGTTTGAGTGTTAAATGAGCCTCGCAGCTGTTCAGTTGCGTTCAGATGTCGACGCCCTCAGTGTACGTCGTGGTATGGTCTGTGTCCATTGTCCGCTGATGTCGTACGCGTAACCCACACGCTGTACCGATCATCGGTAGTTACGTACAGAGTGAAGTAGTGTGATACGTGTGACCGTACGCTGGCTGTGCCCAACGGTGTCGAATCTCAATTTCCATATGTTGTGCTCGATGCTACTTGTCTCGTCTCCCAATAACAGCTAGGTTGCACTGTGGTACGCCGTAGAGGCGTGTGGGAGGAACGTACGAACGCATTGTATGTCACCCTGGGTCGCTGGGGGTGGTGGTGCGGTGAGTCAGGTCAGGTCAGCGTGAGCCGTGTGATGTAGTGACGCGTGTATTCCGACTTTGTCGTATTGCCTCACACAAAGTGCTACCCTGGTGGACCGCGTTCCATATCTGGGACATGCCGCAGATGCCGGTTGACAGTGGATCGCGGAAGGGACATCGCATACGTGCGCGGGCCACCTTCCACGTGTTCTCTTCTGCACATGTCGCAGTGTGTATGTGGTCTGATGTAGCGTGTCGTGACACATGACATCCTGGCATGCAAGAATTGTTGAATTCGCAAATGTAGGTGGACATCTACGTTTACTGCCCAAGATACGCAAATGAACTGGAAATCCGTTGTTGAGCGGTTGTTCACGCTGGAGGTGAATCTGTGATGGCGACGATCGGTACAGCTATTAACCGGTTGTTTCAGCGGTACCCGCCACATCCACACACGTGACTAGGCCCATGTGGGTATGAAGCGATACGCGGCGGTGGCTTGGTGGGACTGTTCCCGGCCGGTGAAGGGGGGCCGCCCGGCGTGTTGGCCGCGCGCTGCGTGGGCGCACGCGCAACAGGCGGCTGGTGGGGGGCGCCGAGTGGCAGGAGCGCCAGCCGACGGGCTCGGCAGGCGGCGCAGCTACGCTGCGGCGCACCCTGCACGCGGCGCCTGGCGGCCAAAGTTGGTTCAGCCGAGCCCGGTGCGAAGCGCGGTGGACATCTGCAGTGTGCTGGTCTGATTGAGGACTGTGTGCGTTGAGGATGCGCCGCCGCCTGGCACTCGGCGCCGCGACGCCGTCTGCTGCTCGGTCGCCCCAGCGGTTCTCGCAGGTGGTTTGTATCGCAGTTGTGCGGACGTGTTGGCGCGTGCGCTGTGCTGGGAGAGTTCGCTTCTGCACCCAAGTGGGGCTTTGCCCTTGTGTGGCGCTGGCGTTGGAGCTGCCGGTCACCATAGGTGGCGCGTGTTGTCTCCCGCCGGCAATGCCACGACAGCACGCTCCCGGGCCTCTGTCGGCAGCGGCAAGCTCAGTTGGGAGCAAGGGTGTTCGCACTAAAACCGTCTACTCGCCTAACTCCGGGCGATTGCGCCTCTCTCGAAACCGACCAAGTACCTAGGACGGCGCTGCGCGCCGCCGGGACCTGAGAGGGTTTCGAGGTGTATCGTGCAGGGGAGCTCGGCCTCCTCCTGTTTGCAGAATAATTGAGCGGACGCTTGCGTGTTCGCGCGGGCCCCCGGGACACACTCCCGGGCGGCCGGCTGCTCAGCTCTAGTTGACGCAGCTCCCTGGTTGATCCTGCCAGTAGTCATATGCTTGTCTCAAAGATTAAGCCATGCATGTCTCAGTACAAGCCGCATTAAGGTGAAACCGCGAATGGCTCATTAAATCAGTTATGGTTCCTTAGATCGTACCCACGTTACTTGGATAACTGTGGTAATTCTAGAGCTAATACATGCAAACAGAGTCCCGACCAGAGATGGAAGGGACGCTTTTATTAGATCAAAACCAATCGGATTGGCTTGTCTGGTCCGTTTGCCTTGGTGACTCTGAATAACTTTGGGCTGATCGCACGGTCCTCGTACCGGCGACGCATCTTTCAAATGTCTGCCTTATCAACTGTCGATGGTAGGTTCTGCGCCTACCATGGTTGTAACGGGTAACGGGGAATCAGGGGTTCGATTCCGGAGAGGGAGCCTGAGAAACGGCTACCACATCCAAGGAAGGCAGCAGGCGCGCAAATTACCCACTCCCGGCACGGGGAGGTAGTGACGAAAAATAACGATACGGGACTCATCCGAGGCCCCGTAATCGGAATGAGTACACTTTAAATCCTTTAACGAGTATCTATTGGAGGGCAAGTCTGGTGCCAGCAGCCGCGGTAATTCCAGCTCCAATAGCGTATATTAAAGTTGTTGCGGTTAAAAAGCTCGTAGTTGGATTTGTGTCCCACGCTGTTGGTTCACCGCCCGTCGGTGTTTAACTGGCATGTATCGTGGGACGTCCTGCCGGTGGGGCGAGCCGAAGGGGTGCTTTCGCGTCCCGAGGCGGACCCCGTTTAAATCCTACCAGGGTGCTCTTTGTTGAGTGTCTCGGTGG
This sequence comes from Schistocerca gregaria, assembly GCF_023897955.1. Lineage (NCBI taxonomy): Eukaryota > Metazoa > Arthropoda > Insecta > Orthoptera > Acrididae > Schistocerca > Schistocerca gregaria. Next base: position 302 of record NW_026062614.1, on the reverse strand, counting down.
GCCGGCACGTTTACTTTGAACAAATTAGAGTGCTTAAAGCAGGCAAGCCCGCCTGAATACTGTGTGCATGGAATAATGGAATAGGACCTCGGTTCTATTTTGTTGGTTTTCGGAACCCGAGGTAATGATTAATAGGGACAGGCGGGGGCATTCGTATTGCGACGTTAGAGGTGAAATTCTTGGATCGTCGCAAGACGAACAGAAGCGAAAGCATTTGCCAAGTATGTTTCATTAATCAAGAACGAAAGTTAGAGGTTCGAAGGCGATCAGATACCGCCCTAGTTCAACACGCGATCTAGTGT
>NW_026062613.1:57500-109646 GCF_023897955.1 Schistocerca gregaria | reverse complement strand
CCTGCGCAAGGGAAACTACGCCGAGCGCGTCGGCGCCGGGGCGCCCGTCTACCTCGCCGCCGTCATGGAGTACCTCGCGGCTGAGGTGCTCGAGCTGGCCGGAAACGCGGCCCGCGACAACAAGAAGACGCGCATCATCCCGCGCCACCTGCAGCTCGCCATACGCAACGACGAGGAGCTCAACAAGCTCTTGTCGGGCGTCACCATCGCACAGGGAGGTGTCCTGCCCAACATCCAGGCCGTCCTGCTGCCAAAGAAGACCGAGAAGAAGGCCTAAAAGAGAGACAGCGCAATCGGCAACCGCCGCGTGCTCCCTTGGCACGCAGCGCGCCATTTGCCGCCTCGGCTCAAAAACAAAACACAATCGGCCCTTTTCAGGGCCACCACACAAACCTACGTCCAAAGCAGAATTCCAGTCGTTCGTCGCACCACTTCTCTCTCTCTCTCTCTCTCTCTCTCTCTCTCTCTGTGTGTACGGTTTTTTTTCCTTCTTACACACACAGGCGCCGCCATCTTGTACACACGTACTTGGCCACCTCCTCCACTCCACTCCACGCACGCACAGTCTCGCGACCATTAACCAGCACACGTGGCGCACAACAACACACCTCAAAAATAACCCCTCGGCACTCAGCCGCGCCGCAACACACAGCCCATCCACCGACAAGAAGCATACAAGCAAAGAGGGAGGGGAAGGAAGGAAGGAAGGAAGGAAGGAAGGAAGGAGGGAGCTCACACAACGCAAGGGCACGCTTCCTTCCCTCCCAACCGCACCGCACACCACGTCAAAAAAACTCCAAACAAAACTAAAAGGCCAAGTAGACTAAAAAAGGAAAAGAAAAACCAGCAACACAGACTCTTTCGCACTTTTCAACTTCCGAACACTGTGGTGGCCCTGAAAAGGGCCGTTTTTCAATCTCTCTTTCCTTCCTTCCTTCGGTCTCACACCGCCTAACCGCCGAAACCGTACAGGGTGCGCCCCTGCCTCTTCAGGGCGTACACCACGTCCATGGCCGTCACAGTCTTGCGCTTGGCGTGCTCAGTGTACGTCACCGCGTCGCGGATCACGTTCTCCAGGAACACCTTCAGCACTCCGCGCGTCTCCTCGTAGATCAGACCAGAGATGCGCTTCACGCCGCCCCTGCGCGCCAGGCGGCGGATCGCGGGCTTCGTGATGCCCTGGATGTTGTCGCGCAACACCTTGCGGTGCCGCTTGGCGCCACCCTTGCCGAGCCCCTTTCCTCCCTTGCCGCGGCCTGTCATTCTTCTTCTTCTTCAAGCGTCTCAACCACAATAATATAAAAAACAGAAAGCAAGGCAAGCTCCTCACCCGGCGCTAGCGAGTCGGCTACGGTTGTGGCGCCCAGCGCGCGCGCCGCCCCCCTATATAGACTCTGGGGCCCCGCGGCCCGCCCTCCCCTCCCCCCACCACCGCGCACCGAGGGCATATAAGCGCAGCACCCGGGGCGCGCGGGCCCGTTGTCAAGGCAGCACCGGACGCCGTCGCGCACGCATATCCTCCACGCCGCATCCGCATCCGCAGTAGCCATGGCCCGGACAAAGCAAACGGCCCGCAAGTCCACCGGCGGAAAGGCGCCGCGCAAACAGCTCGCCACCAAGGCGGCGAGGAAGAGCGCGCCCGCCACCGGCGGCGTCAAGAAGCCCCACCGCTACAGGCCGGGCACCGTCGCCCTGCGAGAAATCAGGCGCTACCAGAAGAGCACAGAGCTGCTCATCCGCAAGCTGCCATTCCAGCGCCTAGTGCGCGAGATCGCCCAGGACTTCAAGACCGACCTGCGCTTCCAGAGCTCCGCAGTCATGGCCCTGCAAGAGGCCAGCGAGGCCTACCTCGTCGGCCTCTTCGAAGACACCAACCTGTGCGCAATCCACGCCAAGCGAGTCACCATCATGCCCAAGGACATCCAGCTCGCGCGCCGCATCCGCGGCGAGCGCGCCTAAACCCGCACACCGCCAAACAAACAAAACGGCCCTTTTCAGGGCCACTAACGTCTCTCCGTCGCGAGCAAAACTTTGTCGGTCGCAACGACTAGTTCCCCACTCACTCTCCAGTCCAGTCGTCCCACCCCCGGCCCGGCCCGGCGCCGCCGTTTCCAAAAAAAAAAAAAAAAGCACCGCACCGGCCGAACCAAGTCGCAAGCGTCAATAGCGCCACCCACACAGGCCACGGCACAAAACGTGACGCCCGGAAAGCAAAGCAAAGCAAAGCAAAACAAAAAAGACTATTCCAAAACCACCACCAAGACAAACAAACAAACAAACAAACGCGGCGCAAAATAAATAGGTAAAAGTAAAATACACTTTGTGTAACACCAGCCGCGCGCCGCCGCCCACGCCCGCCAACGACCCCACAATCCAACCACCATCCACACATGAAACAAACAAACGCCAGCAAGCAAGACAGACAGACAACAAGGCAACCGACCGACCACGACACGACACGACAATCAACACCTTCCCGACGTGCTTTGATGGCCCTGAGAAGGGCCGTTTTTGTTTTTGTCCGGGACCGCGCGACAGCCTCTGGTTGCGCGCCGGCCACCAGGCGACGGTGTCAACCGCCAACCCTTCCCTGCCCTTTTTACTTCTTCTTCTTGGGCGAAGCCTTCGCCTTAGACGGCGTCGCCGTCGCCTTCTTCGGGCGCGGCGCCTTCGGCTTCTTCGTCGGAACCTTGGCGGCCTTCTTCGCCTTCGACGGCGACTTGGCCTTGGCCGGCTTGGCCGCAGCCGCCTTCTTCGCACCCGCGGGAGCGGCCGACGCCGCAGACGCCTTCTTGGCGGCGCCCGCCTTCCGACCGGTCGCCGCCTTCACGCCGCCAGCCTTCTTTGCGCCGGCCGCACGGGCCCCCTTCTTCTCCTTGCTGGCCGGAGCGGCGCGCTTCTTCTTCGCACCACCGCCGCCACCACGAGCCTTGCCGCCCTCGGCCGCCCCGCCGCCGGCGCCGGCAAGCTTGAAAGAGCCCGACGCGCCCTTCCCCTTCGTCTGCACCAGCTCGCCAGCCACGACGGCCGACTTGAGGTACTTCTTGATAAAGGGCGCCAGCTTCTCCGCGTCCAGCTTGTAGTGCGCGGCAATGTACTTCTTGATCGCCTGCAGCGACGACCCGCCGCGCTCCTTCAGACTCTTGATGGCGGCCGTCACCATCTCAGAGGTGCGCGGGTGCGCAGGCTTGGCGCGCGGCTTCTTCGCAGACGACGCAGACTTGGCCTTCTTCGTAGTGCCGGTGGCGGCGGGTGCCGCGGCAGTCTCGTTCGTAGCCGCCTGGTCTGCCATCTTTTGCTTGTTCTCTTTTCTTTTTTCCCCTTGGTTTCGCTTCCTTCTCTCCTTCGACGACGCACAACAGCGAGGGGCGCGCAGCAGAGAATAGCCGCGCACGCGCCTGGCCCAGCCAGTGTCGCGGGCGGGCGCGGACGGCCGAGAGAGCGGCCGCCACTCGGCGCGCCGCCGCGCCGCCGCGCCGCGCCTCCCGCGCTTGCTACCGCCCAACGTCCGACAGCCTGCGCGGAGCAGCCCCCAACCTGCGCCGCAACCACCCGCGCCATTCAAACCACCGAGGATGGGGCTACACACACCGACACCACGGTCGCCAACCAGTCGCCGCGGCGGCGCCGCAAACCACGGCCAAACTGCAGCCACCGCGCGCCACAGCCTGGGTCGGCCCGCCGAGAATCGCCGCCCCCGCCCAAATGCCGCCCCCACAGCCCCAGCCGACGACCCGCCACAATGGCCAAACCTTCGTCAAAACTCCCGCACCGTCGCCGCGGCAGCCCGGCCACCGCGGCCGGCGCCACAGCCACACGAGCCGAGTCGTGCGGCGATGACGGCCGTGCACAAACGCACCTCCGCCGCCCCATCGCCTTCCGCCGTTTTCCCGATCGGCCCGCAGCCGTCGGGCCACGGCCGCGGGCCGTCCTCCTCCTCTCGCCTCGCCCGCCAACACCCACAGCCCTTCCAACACATTTTTCTTTTCTTTTTTCTTTTTTTTTTTTACTTTTTTACGATCGCCGCCTGCGCAACATGGCACCGGCCGACGGAGCGCCAACCCCCCCGCCACAGGCGAAAACAAAACAACGATAAACAAACAAACAAAATAAATTACCAGCCAGCCCCAACTACAGACACACCGAATCTGCCCTCACAGCCGACCTTACACGCCTCAACGTCAAAACAAAGGTGGTTTCTTTCTTTCAACGGTTACCTTACCTTAGGTTACGTCAGGTTAGGCTAAGAAGGCGTCAGGGTTAGGTTAAGCGTTGACGTGACGTCACGTCTTAACGTAGGCGTTAAGCTAAGGTTGCGGTCACGTACGTTAGGTTAAGGCGACTTGGGGGTTGGCCTAAGAGCTTAGGTTAGGTTAGGTTACGTTAGTTTAGGTGGCTGCGTTAAGGGGCTTAAAGAAGTTTAGGAGAGGTTAAGGCGTCGAGGCGGCCGCACCCCCTTAGCTGCTGCGGCTCGGCCACGCCACGCCACGCTTTGGGGTTTCATAAGGTCGCGCGGCGGGTCGTCGGCACGCCGCAAAGGACAAAACTGCAAGACGACGTCGAAAAACAAACAACAGGTAAAAAATAAATAAGTAAAAATAAACGACGCCGACAGGCGGGGATCAGCAGAACAAGCAGATTCCGGAGAGCGAACGAGACACGCACACACACAAACCCCCCCGAGCCGAGAGAGCACAGAGCACCACCACGTGTCGGCCTCCGCTCACCCGACTCGGCTGGGCTGGGCTGGGCTGGGCTGGGCTGGGCTGGCGGCCGGGCCGGATGCACGTACACGTACGGCTACAGCCACTACCCGTACACAGCCGCTCTTCACGCAACACCAGCCAAATGGCGCGCCCGCGGCTCGTCGCGGTCGCAACGCCACGCCGGCACACTTTCGGCACCACCGTTTTCGCGCGCACCGCAAACAAAACGCAGCCGACACACACAGAGAGAAAAAAAAAAAAAAAAAAAACACAGAGCGCGAGACGGGCGGCGGCGCACCTTTCGCCAGCCGGCAGGCAATCGACTCGCCCAGTACGACAAACGCGCACGCCACCCCACCCAACCAACCAACCAACCAGTCGTCGTCGTCGTCGTCGTCGTCGTCCCGAAATCAAACAAACTCTCAAAAGCACAGCCCCTGCTGCCAACGGACGCAGGCGCCACGCAGCTCCCCTTCCCGCCACACTCGATTCGCAGCGCAACTCACCCGGCACACCGTCAAACGACGGGCTGGGCTCGCCGCATCGCCGCAACCTACACACCTTCCCCGCCACGACGCACAGCCCCACCAGACGCCCGTGCCGCAACGACACTACTGCACTACCACTACCGCACTACTCCTCTCGCCCTTGCCATACACGACACAACACGCCAAAAAATGAAAATCCAAATACAAACAAAAACACCGCCCCCGCGACCCAAACACATGCACGGCGCGCCAACACACGCGAGGCAAGGCACGCAGCAAACGGCGTCCCCTCCGCGTCGCGCCATCAACCTACACACACAAGGCAACCAACAACAGCCAGCCAGCCAGCCAGCCCCACTCTCACGCCGCAAAAACAGAAAACACACCGAAACCGCCAAACGCCGCACATTCGCGCTTCGCACTTACCACACACCTCTCGGCATCCGTTTCGCACACAACGACGCGACGCACAATACATCATCACGGGCTACGCACGCACACCGCGACCCACTTTTTTACGACGCCCTCGGCAGAGCACACGTGCCCACGCCCACACACAGTCGACACAACGACGCAGCGCGCAGCAGACGCGGCCGCAACACGTACCTCCCCGACGACGCGCCAACACCGCCAGCCACTGCTCACTCGCCCAAGCAACCCGTGCACACAACTGCCACACGCGTCCACCACGCCGCCGCCAACCACCCGCCCGCCAGGGGGCGCTCACGTCCGCGACAACAGCGCGGCACCGCCGGACCGGGCCGGGCCGAACCGAGCCGAGCCGCCGCCTCCTCTCCACTCGGCACGCCACGTCCTGCTTGCAAAACACATGGCTCGTCCCTCTGTACACACAACGCGCCTGCCTGCCTGCGGTCGCCGCCGGCATCTATCTACCTGCGCATCGGAGCCAGGCCGGCAAGCCCACACTTAAATAATGCACTTCACCAGCCAAACAAACCCACTCTTCCTTTCTTTGCACAGCGCATGCAACAGCAGCCCCAGGAGCCGGGCCCGCCGCCAGCGTCTCCTCCTCCTCTGGGCACAGCCAGCCAGCCAGCCGTTCCCACCGCCCCGCCCCTGCTCTGCAGAACAAGAAAAAACGAAAAAGTACCAACACACGCACCCAAAGCGTAAGCCAGACAAGACCAGCCTCTCCAAGGCCACACACACGCAAAAAAAACAAAAAAACAAAAACACTACAACAGAATAAAATGAAAAAGAAAAAGCAAGCTGTCGCCTCGCCCCCGCCCGTCCCCCCACCCCACCACATTCGCCCCCTCCGCTTGTTTTCCTTTCTACAATTTCCCTCTTTTCCACCCAATATCCCGCCGCGGTTTACGGGCACCGGCCGATTTTGCGCCCGCCCACATGTGTGCCTACTCCCCACCACCATTCCCTCCGCAGCCCGCAGCCCGCAGCCCGCAGCCCGCAGCCCGCTTTTCCCCCCCTCCCTGCCCACACCACACCACACCACACCACACCGACGGTGCTGACGTCGACACGCACCCAAGACAGGGGCCACGACCGTCTTTTTTCCTGGGCCCATCCCCGCACCGCACCTCCTTCCAATCAACGCTGTGGCGCCTGTGTCCGCGCGAGACGCGTGCGCGCCGCCTCTCTCAACATCCGTCCGCCGTCCGCCGGCCGGCCCGTTTTTCGGCCCCCAGGCCATCCGTCAACCACCACTGCCACTGCCCCTGCCCCTGCCCCTGCCCCTGCCCCTGCCCCTGCCCGCCCCGCACCACACCACACACCGCTGCTTGCCCCGGCCGTTGCCACCAAAGGCGCCAACCGCAGCCCGCGCGCGCCAGAAACTACAGGGACCCAGCCGACCGACGAAAATCAGAGCAATTGGCCGGGAGGATCAAAAAGAGAGCTCCGAAAACCACCGTAGCGAGGCGTGGGAGGAAACGTTACGAGAAGCAGAAAGGGACCAGGAAAAATTCTGGAAATTTCTTAAAACTCGTAAACTAAACACGAAACATCTACATCTACATCTACATGGGGAAGGAACGACCCCACAGACCGAGCTGAAGCACTGGCGGATTCACTAGAAAGGCAATTCCAAGCACCAGAAGCGGTAGATGACGAAACTGATGACCACCAGGAAATGGTACTCAGAAGGGTAAAACCGCATCCTAAGTGCCCCGATCAGAACATCTTTCACAATCCAATAAACGCAGAAACCCCGTATCTTATCACATCACAAACATACACACATCCTAAGAAGGCATCAGGCCCAGATTCCATCAAACCGCAACTACTACATCACCTACCTCCAGCAACTATCAATTATCTATCTAACATCAATATATAATGCTTGCTTCAGACTAAACTACTTGGAAACAGGCCCGAGTCATCACATTACCAAAGCCAAACAAGGACTTATTATTTCCGCAAAACTATAGGCCAACTTCCTTGGAAAGGTCCTCGGAAAGCTCATTCAAACTGAACTGAAGAAATTCAATTCTTAAAGGATAACAACATAATCATCCCACAACAATTCCGATTCCGCGAAGAACACAGCACCACCCACCAGGTGACCAGACTAGTCGAGCACATATGTCAGGCCAGAAACATTAGACACAGTACTGGAGCAGTCCTGCTTGACATTGGAAAAGCATTCGGATAACGCCTTATCTACAAGCTCCACCAGTACAACTGCCCCATCCACATTATTGCTTCTTTTCTCCGCAACAGAGCATTCTATGTCCATGTACCAGGAGCGGCAAGTAACACTAGATCCATAGAGGCTGGAGTCCCGCAAGGCTCAGTGCTGGGGCCCATTCTCTACTCAATATACACAAACAAACAGCTGGGAGGACACTTGTCACTATTTGCAGACGACACTGCAGTCTACCGCAGCAGTTCTAACCTGCAATATAGAGTCACAAAAATAGAGCAACACCTACAATCCATCCAGAAATGGGCTAACCAAAAAAAACAATAAACGCGGAGAAAACCCAAGCAATACAATACGATTCACATTCAAAAAGAATACCTCCTAACCTGCATATACGCCTCAGAAATAACAATCTTCCATGGTCAGGCACAATAAAGTATCTAGGCATCAAGCTGGACAAGAGGTTGACATTTAGAGACCATGTTACACACGTTTGTAACAAGGCTGCAGCAGCAATATTCAGACTGTACCCAATCATCAAAGGAAACAGAATAAATATGCGCGCCAAAAAGAAAATCTTCAAAACCGTCATAGGAACCAGCCATCACTTACGGCTCTGAAAATCTGGTCAATGGCCGCAGACACCAACATAACAAGAGTAAAAAAAAAGGGTGCACAACAAATACTTCAGAATTGCTGCTGATGCCGGCCGGTACCAGACAAACCGAGACATATACACAAACCATAACATACTCAAAATCCCGGAAATCATCCAAAGAAAAATCCATAAAGTTTTTTTTTTTTTTTTTTTTTTTTTCCCACCAAACCACGGATTCGAACCACCCACTCATCAGAAATCTGGGACAAAATCCACCCGACCCAAGAACGACATTTCCCATCACGACAAAACACCACAAACTACAACATACCATGATAAACAAAAATAAAATACAAACACCATAACACTCACTCAAACAACAAACATCTACACACACCCAAGAGACCCTATCATCCCATCATTTTGTTACCCAACATAATCAGACAGAAGGCAGGGATCAAGGACAGATCCGGTCCTTCGAGTACAGGGGGTAAAAAAATACCCATCAGACCAGCTCGCTCTCTCTCTCTCTCTCTCTCTCTCTCTCTCTCTCTCCGTGCCGACGCTGCCCCGCACACGCGTTCGCGTTCGGCCGACACCACACGACAGGTCTTTGGGGCCCCGCCACTGCGCACACGCACGCCTCCTCCTCTTCCTTAGTTCTTTTTCGCTTTTCTTTTCTCCCCCGCCCCCCGCTCTCACCGCCACATCATCCCGCAACCCTTGGGGGATGTTTCCCAACATCAACGCGCCCCAATTCCACTCTCTGCCCGTGCCGCACTCTCCACTTTGCTTCTCCCCGTCCCCTACACACACGACTGCCGAAACCCCGGTTGACACACCTTCTCGTAGGACAGGGGTGCGTGCGTTGTCTTGACGGTGACAGCAACAGCAACGGATCCGTCCATCCCATTCCCCCCCCCCCCCCCCACTCGGTAAAGAACCATGTTCAACCCACACTACACAACAAGGGGGGCACACACGAACGCGAAAGAAAGGGCAGGGCAGGGCAGGGCAACTATCTCGTACACATTCTTCCTCAGAACCCACATATCACATCAACGAACGGCAGGCCAATTGCGGACTCAGCCGTGTCAGGCAAATCCAACCCAACCAACACCTCCCACGGAAACCCTGACACTGATCCAGCAGTACGTCCACATACATCGCCACACCAAATACGGGTGACGAGTGAGCAACAAATGGAACAATACACAACAAGGCTGACCTAATAAAAACTGCACGTCACGTCATACCTTCCAGACAGACGCAGTTCCGACGGGACGGCGGAACCGTATACGTACCTTTCAGCCACAACAACCGACCGACTGGACACGCCCGCGTCTCCAGCCAGCCAACCACCAGGGCCACACAGCCCGCAAGTTTCAGCGTCAACACTTCTTAACGTACGTTGCAAACTTTTCAAAACATTGCCACACACACACCACGAAAAGCGTCAACCTCTCTCACACTGGATACACTCAACACTTTTTGTCGGCGGAGCTTGAGCCCAACGGTTGACACACCCCCACCGGCCACACAGGTTTCCCTTTGAAAATTGCAGTGACGGAGGAGACGCGGCATTACGAGAGGGTTGTTTCCGAGAGCGCGAGCTGGACGGAGCTGCGGCGCCGCCGCCGCCGCCGAGGGGTAATGAACGCACGCGATGCCGCATGACAGCCCATCACCCAAAGTTTCACCCACAACTGCACAGGTCGCACCCCCTTTTCGCGCCATACTAGTGTCGATCGTCAATTACAGCTGACGGTGTTCGCATTTGCCACTTGACGGGGGGGAAAAGAAAACAAACATCTGACACGCCATGTGTTTCTCTCTCTCTCTGTTACATCTAGGTCATTGGGCAGCCACTGTAAAAAAAAAAAAAAAAATAAATAAATATTTTTACGACATGGTTGGGTAAGTGATTTAAAGACAACAATTGTGGGTCACACACCATAGACCATTTCGATAGTGTTCTTGTTCTTCTCTTTTTCCTTTTTTTATCGCTCAATTGAAATAAAACCTGGGGATGATGCAATGCTGCGATATGGCACAACCGTCGTCCATTGTACACAACTCGGGAACAAAAAGAAACCAATTCAGGGAACGTTCGTTCCTTCACAACGTTTCTTTCAACGCACTTGGTCTTTACCATCCTGTATATTCAACACACATTTCCTTTCATCAAACTAGGGCATTTCCATAACAGTTTGTTTCCGTTTCTGTGAGCACAATACTGCTTCTTCGACGTCATTTCACCATCTTAACTACAGACAGACAACAAAATAGGAAAACAGGCCTTGAGAACCCCGTCCACCAAATTTCAGTTAGCACGGCATCCAAGATTCTTTTCCGGGGAGTGTGCAGTGCAGCTGACGCTGCTCAGACCATATACCGTCGCCAGTCTCACTCAACTCTTGCGCATTCCACCATTCTACGCTACGTGACAATGCAAAAATGAATGAATCAAACCCGCCCAGAGAGCGTCTTGTGCGAGGGGACACACGATATAGAGAACAACAAAACACACAGGGGACACCACCACAGTTGGAGAGAACGTTTCCACCACGGCAGCCGCGCCGTTACGCGCTTTTTTTTTTTTTTTTTTTTCCTCCCCCCCACTGCACACCTCCGACACCACGGGAACGTTCACCGTCCCGTTGCCCTACACTGGCGTTTCTTTTCAACCCCCCACCCTATTCCTCGCTCCCCGGACATTCGACCGATCACAAAGTGCAACCTCTCGTTACCGTCGGGTGCCCCTCTTCATCCCCGGGGCGCCAACAACAAAACAAAAACACCACCGACGCCGTCGTCTCGCGTCACCTCACTCAACTGAGCGGAAAATACACGTACATCCAGAATGACGACACCGCCTCCACAAACAAAAACCAGACGTCAGACGTCAGGTCGAAAGAGGGCACCGTACGTCGTGGCGCGTGGTCTCCTAACTCACCTCGCGCGTACAAATACAATGCAATACAATGCGTGTCACCTCACGTTCACACACACCTCCACGCTCCACTTTTACGTCGCCCAACCAACCAACTAACTTAACGCACCCGCTCGGCGTAGAAGCAGCTGTAGGCGGCAACGTGTTTCTCACCCTCGCCACCAACGGTGTGACATCCGACAGTCGCGGTTTGCTTTCCGTTCCACACCTCCGGCCATACCATACAAAGGGGACAAAAACAAAAATATATATCAAACAAGCCAACTCCAGCGATCCGCCCCCCTAACACCAACACGTCTCGAAACACCCACGCCCACGACCCGGCTGTGGCTAAAGTGCGTATCCCCAACGTCACACCAAAACCAAAGGCGCCGGCGCCGCACCACACCACAAGCTACAGCTACAGCTGTGCCGCCCGTCCACCCGCTCACAACAACAACAATTCCGCCCTTCCCGCAAAGGCATTTTGGTGGCCCTGAAAAGGGCCGTTTTTTTTTTTTCTCTTTCCTTCGCCGCGCCGCGGACGAGCCTCCCATTTCCAAGAGCCACCTCCTTACTTGGAGCTCGTGTACTTGGTCACCGCCTTCGTGCCCTCGCTCACCGCGTGCTTGGCCAGCTCGCCAGGCAGCAAGAGCCGCACAGCGGTCTGGATCTCGCGGGACGTGATGGTCGAGCGCTTGTTGTAGTGCGCCAGGCGAGAAGCCTCGGCCGCAATGCGCTCGAAAATGTCGTTCACGAAGCTGTTCATGATGCTCATCGCCTTCGAAGAGATGCCCGTGTCAGGGTGCACCTGCTTCAGCACCTTGTAGATGTAGATGGCATAGCTCTCCTTCCTCTTGCGCTTCTTCTTCTTGTCGCCCTTCGAAATGTTCTTCTGCGCCTTGCCAGCCTTCTTGGCGGCTTTCCCGCTAGTCTTGGGCGGCATCACGAACAAACAGGCAGGCAGGCACGCGCAGTCAGTCAGTCAAGCGCTCCGCTCCAGTCAGCGTCTCCCCACACAGTGGCACCCGCCGCACGCCGCCGCCGCACCTTTACCAGCTCGCCCTGCTGCGGCCGCCGACCAATGGGGCGCGCGCGCAACCGGCCGCCGCACCCGAGCCCATAAAGGACCCCCACCCCGCCGGCGCCGGCACGCACTCCGCTGCTCGACTCGCTGCGGCTCGCACCGTTTGGGGCGTTGTGCTTTTCTTTCTCGCTTCTTTCGAAACTAGCCCATCGCCATGTCCGGACGCGGAAAGGGAGGCAAAGTCAAGGGCAAGTCAAAGTCCCGCTCAAGCAGGGCTGGGCTCCAGTTCCCGGTCGGCAGAATCCACCGCCTCCTGCGCAAGGGAAACTACGCCGAGCGCGTCGGCGCCGGGGCGCCCGTCTACCTCGCCGCCGTCATGGAGTACCTCGCGGCTGAGGTGCTCGAGCTGGCCGGAAACGCGGCCCGCGACAACAAGAAGACGCGCATCATCCCGCGCCACCTGCAGCTCGCCATACGCAACGACGAGGAGCTCAACAAGCTCTTGTCGGGCGTCACCATCGCACAGGGAGGTGTCCTGCCCAACATCCAGGCCGTCCTGCTGCCAAAGAAGACCGAGAAGAAGGCCTAAAAGAGAGACAGCGCAATCGGCAACCGCCGCGTGCTCCCTTGGCACGCAGCGCGCCATTTGCCGCCTCGGCTCAAAAACAAAACACAATCGGCCCTTTTCAGGGCCACCACACAAACCTACGTCCAAAGCAGAATTCCAGTCGTTCGTCGCACCACTTCTCTCTCTCTCTCTCTCTCTCTCTCTCTGTGTGTACGGTTTTTTTTCCTTCTTACACACACAGGCGCCGCCATCTTGTACACACGTACTTGGCCACCTCCTCCACTCCACTCCACGCACGCACAGTCTCGCGACCATTAACCAGCACACGTGGCGCACAACAACACACCTCAAAAATAACCCCTCGGCACTCAGCCGCGCCGCAACACACAGCCCATCCACCGACAAGAAGCATACAAGCAAAGAGGGAGGGGAAGGAAGGAAGGAAGGAAGGAAGGAAGGAAGGAGGGAGCTCACACAACGCAAGGGCACGCTTCCTTCCCTCCCAACCGCACCGCACACCACGTCAAAAAAACTCCAAACAAAACTAAAAGGCCAAGTAGACTAAAAAAGGAAAAGAAAAACCAGCAACACAGACTCTTTCGCACTTTTCAACTTCCGAACACTGTGGTGGCCCTGAAAAGGGCCGTTTTTCAATCTCTCTTTCCTTCCTTCCTTCGGTCTCACACCGCCTAACCGCCGAAACCGTACAGGGTGCGCCCCTGCCTCTTCAGGGCGTACACCACGTCCATGGCCGTCACAGTCTTGCGCTTGGCGTGCTCAGTGTACGTCACCGCGTCGCGGATCACGTTCTCCAGGAACACCTTCAGCACTCCGCGCGTCTCCTCGTAGATCAGACCAGAGATGCGCTTCACGCCGCCCCTGCGCGCCAGGCGGCGGATCGCGGGCTTCGTGATGCCCTGGATGTTGTCGCGCAACACCTTGCGGTGCCGCTTGGCGCCACCCTTGCCGAGCCCCTTTCCTCCCTTGCCGCGGCCTGTCATTCTTCTTCTTCTTCAAGCGTCTCAACCACAATAATATAAAAAACAGAAAGCAAGGCAAGCTCCTCACCCGGCGCTAGCGAGTCGGCTACGGTTGTGGCGCCCAGCGCGCGCGCCGCCCCCCTATATAGACTCTGGGGCCCCGCGGCCCGCCCTCCCCTCCCCCCACCACCGCGCACCGAGGGCATATAAGCGCAGCACCCGGGGCGCGCGGGCCCGTTGTCAAGGCAGCACCGGACGCCGTCGCGCACGCATATCCTCCACGCCGCATCCGCATCCGCAGTAGCCATGGCCCGGACAAAGCAAACGGCCCGCAAGTCCACCGGCGGAAAGGCGCCGCGCAAACAGCTCGCCACCAAGGCGGCGAGGAAGAGCGCGCCCGCCACCGGCGGCGTCAAGAAGCCCCACCGCTACAGGCCGGGCACCGTCGCCCTGCGAGAAATCAGGCGCTACCAGAAGAGCACAGAGCTGCTCATCCGCAAGCTGCCATTCCAGCGCCTAGTGCGCGAGATCGCCCAGGACTTCAAGACCGACCTGCGCTTCCAGAGCTCCGCAGTCATGGCCCTGCAAGAGGCCAGCGAGGCCTACCTCGTCGGCCTCTTCGAAGACACCAACCTGTGCGCAATCCACGCCAAGCGAGTCACCATCATGCCCAAGGACATCCAGCTCGCGCGCCGCATCCGCGGCGAGCGCGCCTAAACCCGCACACCGCCAAACAAACAAAACGGCCCTTTTCAGGGCCACTAACGTCTCTCCGTCGCGAGCAAAACTTTGTCGGTCGCAACGACTAGTTCCCCACTCACTCTCCAGTCCAGTCGTCCCACCCCCGGCCCGGCCCGGCGCCGCCGTTTCCAAAAAAAAAAAAAAAAAGCACCGCACCGGCCGAACCAAGTCGCAAGCGTCAATAGCGCCACCCACACAGGCCACGGCACAAAACGTGACGCCCGGAAAGCAAAGCAAAGCAAAGCAAAACAAAAAAGACTATTCCAAAACCACCACCAAGACAAACAAACAAACAAACAAACGCGGCGCAAAATAAATAGGTAAAAGTAAAATACACTTTGTGTAACACCAGCCGCGCGCCGCCGCCCACGCCCGCCAACGACCCCACAATCCAACCACCATCCACACATGAAACAAACAAACGCCAGCAAGCAAGACAGACAGACAACAAGGCAACCGACCGACCACGACACGACACGACAATCAACACCTTCCCGACGTGCTTTGATGGCCCTGAGAAGGGCCGTTTTTGTTTTTGTCCGGGACCGCGCGACAGCCTCTGGTTGCGCGCCGGCCACCAGGCGACGGTGTCAACCGCCAACCCTTCCCTGCCCTTTTTACTTCTTCTTCTTGGGCGAAGCCTTCGCCTTAGACGGCGTCGCCGTCGCCTTCTTCGGGCGCGGCGCCTTCGGCTTCTTCGTCGGAACCTTGGCGGCCTTCTTCGCCTTCGACGGCGACTTGGCCTTGGCCGGCTTGGCCGCAGCCGCCTTCTTCGCACCCGCGGGAGCGGCCGACGCCGCAGACGCCTTCTTGGCGGCGCCCGCCTTCCGACCGGTCGCCGCCTTCACGCCGCCAGCCTTCTTTGCGCCGGCCGCACGGGCCCCCTTCTTCTCCTTGCTGGCCGGAGCGGCGCGCTTCTTCTTCGCACCACCGCCGCCACCACGAGCCTTGCCGCCCTCGGCCGCCCCGCCGCCGGCGCCGGCAAGCTTGAAAGAGCCCGACGCGCCCTTCCCCTTCGTCTGCACCAGCTCGCCAGCCACGACGGCCGACTTGAGGTACTTCTTGATAAAGGGCGCCAGCTTCTCCGCGTCCAGCTTGTAGTGCGCGGCAATGTACTTCTTGATCGCCTGCAGCGACGACCCGCCGCGCTCCTTCAGACTCTTGATGGCGGCCGTCACCATCTCAGAGGTGCGCGGGTGCGCAGGCTTGGCGCGCGGCTTCTTCGCAGACGACGCAGACTTGGCCTTCTTCGTAGTGCCGGTGGCGGCGGGTGCCGCGGCAGTCTCGTTCGTAGCCGCCTGGTCTGCCATCTTTTGCTTGTTCTCTTTTCTTTTTTCCCCTTGGTTTCGCTTCCTTCTCTCCTTCGACGACGCACAACAGCGAGGGGCGCGCAGCAGAGAATAGCCGCGCACGTCTCGTGCATAAGTGTGTGAGTGACGCAGTTTTTTGCGTTCTCACCTGTGGGGAAGTTTACAGCGTACTTGACACTCTTTCTTCCAGAAATGGGGTGTATCTTCTTAGTGGGAAGTCTTTGTGTGGTTTATTCTTGTTCTGCACTTGAACATCACATGAGGAAATTCTTCACTTCGCGGGCACTATTGTTGCGTGCGAAGGAGGTCTGGCCAGCGCAGTGTGGCGCGCCAGTGTGGTCGGTGGCCGAGATCGCGTACCTTGGGGTTACGCGATGCTTCGACCTTCTCGTAGAAGTCTTGGGCAGCATGTTGAAACCGCTGTCTGAGTAAAGGTACTCCTGCGATGTCGTGTAGTTCCGCGGCGTTGAAGTCCCGCGGAAGATGCAGCACCGTTCTGAGGGCCCTGTTTTGGACCGTTTGTAGACGGCGGATGTTGGTCTCGGCTGCGTTGCCCCACACCACCGCTGCGTAATCAAACAGCGGGCTGATGGTGGTTTTATACAGCGTGAGACCTAAGTCTGCTGGTAGCGATGATGTGGGGTTGATGACCGGGTACAGCATGCGCAGTCTACCCAGTGCTTTCCTCCTCACTTCTTCGATATGTTGGCGCCACGTTAGACGCTTGTCTAGCGTGACGCCAAGATATTTTGCACTGTTGTTCCACGGTACACGCCTTCCGCGGACTGTCAGCTGCTCGAGGTCTACCGGAACGTGTCGAAGCGCGATGATTATCGCCTGGCTTTTTTCTGGGTTATAAGCCAGACGCCATTTCGTGGCCCATTCTTCTAGCGCTGTGGTTGCCGCTTGCAGACGCCTTTGTAGAGCTCGGGGGCATCTGCTGCGGCTGTAGACGGCGGTATCGTCCGCGTACAGGGCGTTGTTGACTGCGCCTGTGCGTGGGAGGTCCGCTGTGTAGAGCGAGTAAAGCGTCGGGCCGATGACCGAGCCTTGCGGTACACCCGCGAGTACCCGGCGCTCCGTGGAAATTCCACTATCTGCCCGAACGTGGAATGTCCTGTCCCGCAGGTAAGTCTGCAGGAGACTCACGTGTGACACGGGTACCCCCAGTACAAGTAACTTATACAGGAGGCCTTCGTGCCACACCGAGTCAAAGGCGCGTGACACGTCGAGCATGAGAGCACCGAAATACTCGCGTCGGTCAACTGCTCCGAACGCTTCCTCGGTCAGCCGTAGGACTTGGTGTGTGGCAGAGTGTCCTCGCCGGAACCCAAATTGCTCATTTGGCAGGATTTCTTCCGCAGTGATATGACGCAGGAGGCGCGTCATGTATAGCCGCTCAAAGAGTTTGGATAGCGCCGGCAGCAAGCTAATCGGACGGTAGTTTTTTGCCATCCGCGCGTCCTTCCCTGGTTTTGGTAGGGCCACTATTTCTGCGTGCTTCCAAATTTGCGGAAACTCTTCTGTTCGTAGCACTTCATTGAAGAGTTCCGTGAGTTTGGCCACTGCTTCTTCTGGGAGTTGCCTAAGGAGCGAATTTGTCACCATGTCTGGGCCGGCAGCTTTGCGACCTTGAAGGTGACGCAGCAGCTGTTTCACCTCGTCGACGACTATCGGCGTGATGTGGTCGTCAGGGTCTCTCGCCGCAAGAAAGCGGGGAAGACGATCCCTGACGAGTCGAATATGCGCTGCGTCAACCGGGTCCTCCATCGGTGTGAAATTAGCGGCGAACACATCGGCCAGGGAGTTAGCCTTTGCATTCGGCTCGCTGACAAAGTCCGCACCGACCTGTAGTGGAGGAATTTTCATCGTACGACGGATGAAACTCTTTACCATTCTCCACGCCGAACCATCTTCCGTGTTGAGCTGGGAGATCTTGGTCGCCCACTCCTGGTGCCTGTGTTGTTCTGATGCGACCTTGATTTCCCTGCGCAACCGGTTGAGTGTCGGTTTGATGGCCGGATTGCGGGTGCGTTGCCATTCTCTGGCAACCCGGTTTTTCTCGGAGATCAGGTTCTCCAGGTCTCGTGGCAGACGCTGTAGCTTGCAGCTTCGGTGGTCAGCGGCTGGTCTGGGCGGTGTGGCGTTGGTAGCTGCTTCCAACATGCAGTTTGTGTAATGTCGTAGAGCTACGTTTACTCCGTTCGCTGCCGGGTCCGGAAGTTGTTCCAACGCTGCCACCATGGCTTCGCGGTATTGGTCCCAGTTGATCCCGCGTAAGTCAAGCCCTCTTCTTGGTATCGGCGTAAGTTCCGCCTCGACTTCGAACATGACTGGGACGTGGTCGGAGTTGATAGGCGGCCTTGTGCTCGCTGTCAGGTTCTGTCGGACGCCTTTGTTGATCAGTATATCGATCACATCAGGCAGCCCTCTAGGAGGGAAAATAGTTGGTTCGTGTGGAGCGACGACTACGGCGTTATGGCGCTCTACGATGCGTTGCAGCTGCCGCCCACTCGTGTTAGTAAGTCTAGAATTCCAGACTTGATTTTTGCAATTATAGTCGCCTCCCAGTAGTAATTTTCCTGGTAACGACAACAGTTTGTCGATGTCTTCGCGTTGCAGGCGCCGGCGCGGCGACTTGTACACGACACCGACCGTTATTTTTCCGTGCGCCGTGTTTACTGCAACCGCGGTCGCCTCGGCTGTCTGCAGCGGCGGCAGGTGAATCTTGTAGTGATTTAGTGTACGACGCACGTATATTGCCGTTCCCCCTCCGTGGGTTGGCCTGTCGTCGCGGTGACACACATAATTCGGAATCCCGACGCGGACTCCGGGCTTGAGGAAGGTCTCTGTTACCAAACATAGATCCACATTTTCCTCTCGAATTAACTCGCGAAATTCTGCAGCCTGTTCTCGTAGACCGCGGGCGTTCCAGAGGCAGATTTTAATTTCGCGAGGCGCTGCCATGCTGGGCCGTGGAGTTGTTTATATTTGTTGCCTGCTGCATCGCGGCCGCAATCTTGGCGGGAAGCTCGCTGATGATGTTCACGACGAGGGACATGAATTTTTCCATCATCGCGAACATTCGCTGCTCCATTGCCGTCATCATGCGCTCATAGCTGGCGCTCATACTGCCGACGGCGTCGAGGCGGTCGGCGTGTGGTGCGTTGTCGTGTCCTGCCTGGTGAGCGGCGGTCACGTCGCCATTGACGTTGCCGACAAGATGGCGTGTGGCTGTCTGGCCAGCGGCGGGCTCGCCGCCATTGCTGCTGCCGACAAGATGGCGCGTGGTTGCCTGGCCGGCGGTGGGCTCGCCGCCATTGCTGCTGCCGACAAGATGGCGCGTGACTGCCTGGCCAGCGGCGAGCTCGCCGCCATTGCTGCTGCCGGCAAAATGGCGCATTGCTACCTTGGGTCCGCCATGCTGTCGGCGCTCGCGCAGTCCGGGGAAGACGGCCGCATCGTTCAGTGGCGGTGCCTCTGCGCCTTCATTTTGTGCCTTTGGCGTGGTGTTCTCCCAGCGACGCGCTCTCTGATTGGCGCGCGGGCGCTCGGTAGTGTGAGCGGTGGACTGTGTTACCTGCGTCTTGCATCGCTCGGGGATTGCTCCGTCCGCGACGATGGCTGCGCTGGGCGGGGCTTGCCCGCCATTTTGTGCGCTGCCAGTCTTCGGTTGGGCTGAAGTCTGCTCGGCCTGGGGATGGTGTGAGGTGTCACCTGGGCGGGGTTTGGAGTTCCTTACCCCGCGGCGGCGACCTTGACGACGGCGACCACCTTTTGTTCGTCCTTCCCGCTCGGCTCCGCGTTGTCTGGAGTTTCCCGCCAAAACTGTGCCTTTCTTCGGCGTCTCCGCTTTCCGGAGGCGCGCCGCGAAGGCTTTGTGCCGTGGACATCCTCGATAAGATGCCACGTGCTCACCGTTACAGAGTTTACACTTCGGCTTAAAGTCCTTGTACGGCTCCCCTTTCACGTCACAATCGATCGCCGCATGAGGAGCGGCACAGCGTACACAGTACGGTTGCATTCCGCAGTGCTTGTCCACATGTCCTAGCTCAAGACAGCGGTAGCATTGCGCGTAGCCACCTGTTTGGCGCAAGTTTTCTGCTGTTACTTCACACGGGCCTATAAATTTTAGCTTGAACAGCTCTCGGTTTTTGTCCGTGCTGTCTGCACACACGAGTCTTAGAGGGCCCCGCATGTTGGTTTTTGGGTCCCTCATTTTGGTTACAGATTGAACTATAAATCCTTGGTCTTCTAGGTCTTCCTTTACGTGTTCATTGGAGTACTTGATCGGTACTCCTTTGAACACGACCTTCAGAGGTCGTTTCCGCGAAGTGGAATACGTATAGTATTCCATACCTTGTGCTCTCGCGGCATGTAGGAGTTTATTGTACAAGTCGGAATTACTAACACGCACTTTATACACTGTGTCACCCGCTGTACGCACTCGATAATTGTTTTTTCCCAGTAGAGCATTTAACATGATCTGCAGGCTGCGAAAGTCTTTTTCATACGCGATCACAAGTGGCGGGGGAAGACGGCCGCGTGGAGCTGTGATGTCACGCTCTTCTTCCTCCTCACTATCAGATAGCGCGTTGAACATGTTGCTAGTGTTCACTGCCGGTGTTTCCGTCGACGGAACGGCTCTGGCTGTCTTCTTCGGCTGCACAAAACCGTCCTTGGCGGTGTTGTTACGCGTGCGGCCGTTACGCCGGTCACGGTGTGTTGTCTGACGTGGTTGGTCGACACTCTTCTTTTTGAGGAACGAGTGTTCCTCGTTCTCTCCTGTGATGGCGCGTTTCCGTGATTTCGACGCACTATCACCTTTATAAGCGGTTTCCTGCTCCATTGGTTCCGCTGACGGCGTGGAGCTGACGGCGGGAGATGTTGGTGTCGGTAGCAGGTTAATTAGTGTCTGCAGGGCGTCTTCAGGGCGCTGCGACGTACTTACGGCTGCTGCCGCCTCCATAGACTGTGCCAAGGGCACGGTGGGTATGATCGAGTCACCGGCAAATTCTGTCGCGTTCGCGAGCGCATCGAGTGAGACACTTTCACACACGCGGTCGACGGCACCGGTTGCGTCGTTCAGTTGAGGGGGAGCACTATCAGGAAAACGCGGGCGTACATCTGATGTGCTCGACTCACCTCCGGAAGCGTGCAGGGACGCGGCCCTGACCGCTCTAACACTGTCTGACATCTTAGGATACTAAGGCGCGGAGCGCTCGGCGCGTGCGTCCGGCTCGGCCGGCATCCCAGACTCGAATCAGCCGCGCACGCGCCTGGCCCAGCCAGTGTCGCGGGCGGGCGCGGACGGCCGAGAGAGCGGCCGCCACTCGGCGCGCCGCCGCGCCGCCGCGCCGCGCCTCCCGCGCTTGCTACCGCCCAACGTCCGACAGCCTGCGCGGAGCAGCCCCCAACCTGCGCCGCAACCACCCGCGCCATTCAAACCACCGAGGATGGGGCTACACACACCGACACCACGGTCGCCAACCAGTCGCCGCGGCGGCGCCGCAAACCACGGCCAAACTGCAGCCACCGCGCGCCACAGCCTGGGTCGGCCCGCCGAGAATCGCCGCCCCCGCCCAAATGCCGCCCCCACAGCCCCAGCCGACGACCCGCCACAATGGCCAAACCTTCGTCAAAACTCCCGCACCGTCGCCGCGGCAGCCCGGCCACCGCGGCCGGCGCCACAGCCACACGAGCCGAGTCGTGCGGCGATGACGGCCGTGCACAAACGCACCTCCGCCGCCCCATCGCCTTCCGCCGTTTTCCCGATCGGCCCGCAGCCGTCGGGCCACGGCCGCGGGCCGTCCTCCTCCTCTCGCCTCGCCCGCCAACACCCACAGCCCTTCCAACACATTTTTCTTTTCTTTTTTCTTTTTTTTTTTTACTTTTTTACGATCGCCGCCTGCGCAACATGGCACCGGCCGACGGAGCGCCAACCCCCCCGCCACAGGCGAAAACAAAACAACGATAAACAAACAAACAAAATAAATTACCAGCCAGCCCCAACTACAGACACACCGAATCTGCCCTCACAGCCGACCTTACACGCCTCAACGTCAAAACAAAGGTGGTTTCTTTCTTTCAACGGTTACCTTACCTTAGGTTACGTCAGGTTAGGCTAAGAAGGCGTCAGGGTTAGGTTAAGCGTTGACGTGACGTCACGTCTTAACGTAGGCGTTAAGCTAAGGTTGCGGTCACGTACGTTAGGTTAAGGCGACTTGGGGGTTGGCCTAAGAGCTTAGGTTAGGTTAGGTTACGTTAGTTTAGGTGGCTGCGTTAAGGGGCTTAAAGAAGTTTAGGAGAGGTTAAGGCGTCGAGGCGGCCGCACCCCCTTAGCTGC
Organism: Schistocerca gregaria; assembly: GCF_023897955.1. NCBI lineage: Eukaryota > Metazoa > Arthropoda > Insecta > Orthoptera > Acrididae > Schistocerca > Schistocerca gregaria. The sequence continues at coordinate 87,327 of NW_026062613.1, read as the reverse complement.
TGCGGCTCGGCCACGCCACGCCACGCTTTGGGGTTTCATAAGGTCGCGCGGCGGGTCGTCGGCACGCCGCAAAGGACAAAACTGCAAGACGACGTCGAAAAACAAACAACAGGTAAAAAATAAATAAGTAAAAATAAACGACGCCGACAGGCGGGGATCAGCAGAACAAGCAGATTCCGGAGAGCGAACGAGACACGCACACACACAAACCCCCCCGAGCCGAGAGAGCACAGAGCACCACCACGTGTCGGCCTCCGCTCACCCGACTCGGCTGGGCTGGGCTGGGCTGGGCTGGGCTGGCGGCCGGGCCGGATGCACGTACACGTACGGCTACAGCCACTACCCGTACACAGCCGCTCTTCACGCAACACCAGCCAAATGGCGCGCCCGCGGCTCGTCGCGGTCGCAACGCCACGCCGGCACACTTTCGGCACCACCGTTTTCGCGCGCACCGCAAACAAAACGCAGCCGACACACACAGAGAGAAAAAAAAAAAAAAAAAAACACAGAGCGCGAGACGGGCGGCGGCGCACCTTTCGCCAGCCGGCAGGCAATCGACTCGCCCAGTACGACAAACGCGCACGCCACCCCACCCAACCAACCAACCAACCAGTCGTCGTCGTCGTCGTCGTCGTCGTCCCGAAATCAAACAAACTCTCAAAAGCACAGCCCCTGCTGCCAACGGACGCAGGCGCCACGCAGCTCCCCTTCCCGCCACACTCGATTCGCAGCGCAACTCACCCGGCACACCGTCAAACGACGGGCTGGGCTCGCCGCATCGCCGCAACCTACACACCTTCCCCGCCACGACGCACAGCCCCACCAGACGCCCGTGCCGCAACGACACTACTGCACTACCACTACCGCACTACTCCTCTCGCCCTTGCCATACACGACACAACACGCCAAAAAATGAAAATCCAAATACAAACAAAAACACCGCCCCCGCGACCCAAACACATGCACGGCGCGCCAACACACGCGAGGCAAGGCACGCAGCAAACGGCGTCCCCTCCGCGTCGCGCCATCAACCTACACACACAAGGCAACCAACAACAGCCAGCCAGCCAGCCAGCCCCACTCTCACGCCGCAAAAACAGAAAACACACCGAAACCGCCAAACGCCGCACATTCGCGCTTCGCACTTACCACACACCTCTCGGCATCCGTTTCGCACACAACGACGCGACGCACAATACATCATCACGGGCTACGCACGCACACCGCGACCCACTTTTTTACGACGCCCTCGGCAGAGCACACGTGCCCACGCCCACACACAGTCGACACAACGACGCAGCGCGCAGCAGACGCGGCCGCAACACGTACCTCCCCGACGACGCGCCAACACCGCCAGCCACTGCTCACTCGCCCAAGCAACCCGTGCACACAACTGCCACACGCGTCCACCACGCCGCCGCCAACCACCCGCCCGCCAGGGGGCGCTCACGTCCGCGACAACAGCGCGGCACCGCCGGACCGGGCCGGGCCGAACCGAGCCGAGCCGCCGCCTCCTCTCCACTCGGCACGCCACGTCCTGCTTGCAAAACACATGGCTCGTCCCTCTGTACACACAACGCGCCTGCCTGCCTGCGGTCGCCGCCGGCATCTATCTACCTGCGCATCGGAGCCAGGCCGGCAAGCCCACACTTAAATAATGCACTTCACCAGCCAAACAAACCCACTCTTCCTTTCTTTGCACAGCGCATGCAACAGCAGCCCCAGGAGCCGGGCCCGCCGCCAGCGTCTCCTCCTCCTCTGGGCACAGCCAGCCAGCCAGCCGTTCCCACCGCCCCGCCCCTGCTCTGCAGAACAAGAAAAAACGAAAAAGTACCAACACACGCACCCAAAGCGTAAGCCAGACAAGACCAGCCTCTCCAAGGCCACACACACGCAAAAAAAACAAAAAAACAAAAACACTACAACAGAATAAAATGAAAAAGAAAAAGCAAGCTGTCGCCTCGCCCCCGCCCGTCCCCCCACCCCACCACATTCGCCCCCTCCGCTTGTTTTCCTTTCTACAATTTCCCTCTTTTCCACCCAATATCCCGCCGCGGTTTACGGGCACCGGCCGATTTTGCGCCCGCCCACATGTGTGCCTACTCCCCACCACCATTCCCTCCGCAGCCCGCAGCCCGCAGCCCGCAGCCCGCAGCCCGCTTTTCCCCCCCTCCCTGCCCACACCACACCACACCACACCACACCGACGGTGCTGACGTCGACACGCACCCAAGACAGGGGCCACGACCGTCTTTTTTCCTGGGCCCATCCCCGCACCGCACCTCCTTCCAATCAACGCTGTGGCGCCTGTGTCCGCGCGAGACGCGTGCGCGCCGCCTCTCTCAACATCCGTCCGCCGTCCGCCGGCCGGCCCGTTTTTCGGCCCCCAGGCCATCCGTCAACCACCACTGCCACTGCCCCTGCCCCTGCCCCTGCCCCTGCCCCTGCCCCTGCCCGCCCCGCACCACACCACACACCGCTGCTTGCCCCGGCCGTTGCCACCAAAGGCGCCAACCGCAGCCCGCGCGCGCCAGAAACTACAGGGACCCAGCCGACCGACGAAAATCAGAGCAATTGGCCGGGAGGATCAAAAAGAGAGCTCCGAAAACCACCGTAGCGAGGCGTGGGAGGAAACGTTACGAGAAGCAGAAAGGGACCAGGAAAAATTCTGGAAATTTCTTAAAACTCGTAAACTAAACACGAAACATCTACATCTACATCTACATGGGGAAGGAACGACCCCACAGACCGAGCTGAAGCACTGGCGGATTCACTAGAAAGGCAATTCCAAGCACCAGAAGCGGTAGATGACGAAACTGATGACCACCAGGAAATGGTACTCAGAAGGGTAAAACCGCATCCTAAGTGCCCCGATCAGAACATCTTTCACAATCCAATAAACGCAGAAACCCCGTATCTTATCACATCACAAACATACACACATCCTAAGAAGGCATCAGGCCCAGATTCCATCAAACCGCAACTACTACATCACCTACCTCCAGCAACTATCAATTATCTATCTAACATCAATATATAATGCTTGCTTCAGACTAAACTACTTGGAAACAGGCCCGAGTCATCACATTACCAAAGCCAAACAAGGACTTATTATTTCCGCAAAACTATAGGCCAACTTCCTTGGAAAGGTCCTCGGAAAGCTCATTCAAACTGAACTGAAGAAATTCAATTCTTAAAGGATAACAACATAATCATCCCACAACAATTCCGATTCCGCGAAGAACACAGCACCACCCACCAGGTGACCAGACTAGTCGAGCACATATGTCAGGCCAGAAACATTAGACACAGTACTGGAGCAGTCCTGCTTGACATTGGAAAAGCATTCGGATAACGCCTTATCTACAAGCTCCACCAGTACAACTGCCCCATCCACATTATTGCTTCTTTTCTCCGCAACAGAGCATTCTATGTCCATGTACCAGGAGCGGCAAGTAACACTAGATCCATAGAGGCTGGAGTCCCGCAAGGCTCAGTGCTGGGGCCCATTCTCTACTCAATATACACAAACAAACAGCTGGGAGGACACTTGTCACTATTTGCAGACGACACTGCAGTCTACCGCAGCAGTTCTAACCTGCAATATAGAGTCACAAAAATAGAGCAACACCTACAATCCATCCAGAAATGGGCTAACCAAAAAAAACAATAAACGCGGAGAAAACCCAAGCAATACAATACGATTCACATTCAAAAAGAATACCTCCTAACCTGCATATACGCCTCAGAAATAACAATCTTCCATGGTCAGGCACAATAAAGTATCTAGGCATCAAGCTGGACAAGAGGTTGACATTTAGAGACCATGTTACACACGTTTGTAACAAGGCTGCAGCAGCAATATTCAGACTGTACCCAATCATCAAAGGAAACAGAATAAATATGCGCGCCAAAAAGAAAATCTTCAAAACCGTCATAGGAACCAGCCATCACTTACGGCTCTGAAAATCTGGTCAATGGCCGCAGACACCAACATAACAAGAGTAAAAAAAAAGGGTGCACAACAAATACTTCAGAATTGCTGCTGATGCCGGCCGGTACCAGACAAACCGAGACATATACACAAACCATAACATACTCAAAATCCCGGAAATCATCCAAAGAAAAATCCATAAAGTTTTTTTTTTTTTTTTTTTTTTTTTCCCACCAAACCACGGATTCGAACCACCCACTCATCAGAAATCTGGGACAAAATCCACCCGACCCAAGAACGACATTTCCCATCACGACAAAACACCACAAACTACAACATACCATGATAAACAAAAATAAAATACAAACACCATAACACTCACTCAAACAACAAACATCTACACACACCCAAGAGACCCTATCATCCCATCATTTTGTTACCCAACATAATCAGACAGAAGGCAGGGATCAAGGACAGATCCGGTCCTTCGAGTACAGGGGGTAAAAAAATACCCATCAGACCAGCTCGCTCTCTCTCTCTCTCTCTCTCTCTCTCTCTCTCTCTCCGTGCCGACGCTGCCCCGCACACGCGTTCGCGTTCGGCCGACACCACACGACAGGTCTTTGGGGCCCCGCCACTGCGCACACGCACGCCTCCTCCTCTTCCTTAGTTCTTTTTCGCTTTTCTTTTCTCCCCCGCCCCCCGCTCTCACCGCCACATCATCCCGCAACCCTTGGGGGATGTTTCCCAACATCAACGCGCCCCAATTCCACTCTCTGCCCGTGCCGCACTCTCCACTTTGCTTCTCCCCGTCCCCTACACACACGACTGCCGAAACCCCGGTTGACACACCTTCTCGTAGGACAGGGGTGCGTGCGTTGTCTTGACGGTGACAGCAACAGCAACGGATCCGTCCATCCCATTCCCCCCCCCCCCCCCCCCACTCGGTAAAGAACCATGTTCAACCCACACTACACAACAAGGGGGGCACACACGAACGCGAAAGAAAGGGCAGGGCAGGGCAGGGCAACTATCTCGTACACATTCTTCCTCAGAACCCACATATCACATCAACGAACGGCAGGCCAATTGCGGACTCAGCCGTGTCAGGCAAATCCAACCCAACCAACACCTCCCACGGAAACCCTGACACTGATCCAGCAGTACGTCCACATACATCGCCACACCAAATACGGGTGACGAGTGAGCAACAAATGGAACAATACACAACAAGGCTGACCTAATAAAAACTGCACGTCACGTCATACCTTCCAGACAGACGCAGTTCCGACGGGACGGCGGAACCGTATACGTACCTTTCAGCCACAACAACCGACCGACTGGACACGCCCGCGTCTCCAGCCAGCCAACCACCAGGGCCACACAGCCCGCAAGTTTCAGCGTCAACACTTCTTAACGTACGTTGCAAACTTTTCAAAACATTGCCACACACACACCACGAAAAGCGTCAACCTCTCTCACACTGGATACACTCAACACTTTTTGTCGGCGGAGCTTGAGCCCAACGGTTGACACACCCCCACCGGCCACACAGGTTTCCCTTTGAAAATTGCAGTGACGGAGGAGACGCGGCATTACGAGAGGGTTGTTTCCGAGAGCGCGAGCTGGACGGAGCTGCGGCGCCGCCGCCGCCGCCGAGGGGTAATGAACGCACGCGATGCCGCATGACAGCCCATCACCCAAAGTTTCACCCACAACTGCACAGGTCGCACCCCCTTTTCGCGCCATACTAGTGTCGATCGTCAATTACAGCTGACGGTGTTCGCATTTGCCACTTGACGGGGGGGAAAAGAAAACAAACATCTGACACGCCATGTGTTTCTCTCTCTCTCTGTTACATCTAGGTCATTGGGCAGCCACTGTAAAAAAAAAAAAAAAAATAAATAAATATTTTTACGACATGGTTGGGTAAGTGATTTAAAGACAACAATTGTGGGTCACACACCATAGACCATTTCGATAGTGTTCTTGTTCTTCTCTTTTTCCTTTTTTTATCGCTCAATTGAAATAAAACCTGGGGATGATGCAATGCTGCGATATGGCACAACCGTCGTCCATTGTACACAACTCGGGAACAAAAAGAAACCAATTCAGGGAACGTTCGTTCCTTCACAACGTTTCTTTCAACGCACTTGGTCTTTACCATCCTGTATATTCAACACACATTTCCTTTCATCAAACTAGGGCATTTCCATAACAGTTTGTTTCCGTTTCTGTGAGCACAATACTGCTTCTTCGACGTCATTTCACCATCTTAACTACAGACAGACAACAAAATAGGAAAACAGGCCTTGAGAACCCCGTCCACCAAATTTCAGTTAGCACGGCATCCAAGATTCTTTTCCGGGGAGTGTGCAGTGCAGCTGACGCTGCTCAGACCATATACCGTCGCCAGTCTCACTCAACTCTTGCGCATTCCACCATTCTACGCTACGTGACAATGCAAAAATGAATGAATCAAACCCGCCCAGAGAGCGTCTTGTGCGAGGGGACACACGATATAGAGAACAACAAAACACACAGGGGACACCACCACAGTTGGAGAGAACGTTTCCACCACGGCAGCCGCGCCGTTACGCGCTTTTTTTTTTTTTTTTTTTTCCTCCCCCCCACTGCACACCTCCGACACCACGGGAACGTTCACCGTCCCGTTGCCCTACACTGGCGTTTCTTTTCAACCCCCCACCCTATTCCTCGCTCCCCGGACATTCGACCGATCACAAAGTGCAACCTCTCGTTACCGTCGGGTGCCCCTCTTCATCCCCGGGGCGCCAACAACAAAACAAAAACACCACCGACGCCGTCGTCTCGCGTCACCTCACTCAACTGAGCGGAAAATACACGTACATCCAGAATGACGACACCGCCTCCACAAACAAAAACCAGACGTCAGACGTCAGGTCGAAAGAGGGCACCGTACGTCGTGGCGCGTGGTCTCCTAACTCACCTCGCGCGTACAAATACAATGCAATACAATGCGTGTCACCTCACGTTCACACACACCTCCACGCTCCACTTTTACGTCGCCCAACCAACCAACTAACTTAACGCACCCGCTCGGCGTAGAAGCAGCTGTAGGCGGCAACGTGTTTCTCACCCTCGCCACCAACGGTGTGACATCCGACAGTCGCGGTTTGCTTTCCGTTCCACACCTCCGGCCATACCATACAAAGGGGACAAAAACAAAAATATATATCAAACAAGCCAACTCCAGCGATCCGCCCCCCTAACACCAACACGTCTCGAAACACCCACGCCCACGACCCGGCTGTGGCTAAAGTGCGTATCCCCAACGTCACACCAAAACCAAAGGCGCCGGCGCCGCACCACACCACAAGCTACAGCTACAGCTGTGCCGCCCGTCCACCCGCTCACAACAACAACAATTCCGCCCTTCCCGCAAAGGCATTTTGGTGGCCCTGAAAAGGGCCGTTTTTTTTTTTCTCTTTCCTTCGCCGCGCCGCGGACGAGCCTCCCATTTCCAAGAGCCACCTCCTTACTTGGAGCTCGTGTACTTGGTCACCGCCTTCGTGCCCTCGCTCACCGCGTGCTTGGCCAGCTCGCCAGGCAGCAAGAGCCGCACAGCGGTCTGGATCTCGCGGGACGTGATGGTCGAGCGCTTGTTGTAGTGCGCCAGGCGAGAAGCCTCGGCCGCAATGCGCTCGAAAATGTCGTTCACGAAGCTGTTCATGATGCTCATCGCCTTCGAAGAGATGCCCGTGTCAGGGTGCACCTGCTTCAGCACCTTGTAGATGTAGATGGCATAGCTCTCCTTCCTCTTGCGCTTCTTCTTCTTGTCGCCCTTCGAAATGTTCTTCTGCGCCTTGCCAGCCTTCTTGGCGGCTTTCCCGCTAGTCTTGGGCGGCATCACGAACAAACAGGCAGGCAGGCACGCGCAGTCAGTCAGTCAAGCGCTCCGCTCCAGTCAGCGTCTCCCCACACAGTGGCACCCGCCGGACATGAGATGGCTGGGTTTGCACCCATGCTAGTTCTGGAGAGCCAGCGTTCTTTCAACGCTCTGTCTCACGAAATGATCCTGTGGGTTCGTATGTGGCTTGTGTGCAGTAATGGCTTGGGGATTTTCCCCCCGGGTGGATGGCGTTAGTGATGATGATGTTGATAGAAGTGGAGATGAGTATCCTGTTTCATGAGGATGAGAAGATGGTTACCGCCTGTAGTGGCGATGGAGTGTGTTGATAGGAGCTCTGAGTTGAGGGTGAGGGTTCCGTCCCAGTGTATTGATGAGCTGGTACGGTGATGAATGAGATGATTCGTAGAATGTTTGTGATTTTTGTTTGATTATGTGATAGAAAGAGGGTTGCCCTAGCATTGCCCTGATTTCCTCATTGCTAGTCAGTCTTGGTACGTCTGCAATAATTCTTAGGGTTTTATTTTGGACGACCTCCAATTGGGCTAGATTAGTGTCTGCTGCCATGCTCCACACTTCAGAGCCGTAGAGGATGACAGGCAGGACTATTGTTTTCCAGATTCTGAGCTTTGCTGATATGGACAATCCCATTCCCTTTAATAATGGGTATAGTTGGTAGAGCCGGGCGGAGCCTTTGTTCCTAGCCTCTCTTATGTGATGCTTGAATGTTAGGTTTTTGTCCAATTTTAGTCCTAAGTATGTGATTTCATTTTTCCATGGGAGTATTTGTTCATTGTAAGTGATGTTTATTATGGGTTTCTTGATTTTATGAGAAAATAGGATTGTTTGACATTTGTCAGCATTTATTTTTATTTTCCAGATGTTGCACCAGTTTGCAACTTTGTTGAGATGTCGTTGTAGGCTGTAGGCTAGGTAATTAATGTTTCTGCCACTGAGATAGAGTGCTGTGTCATCAGCATATAAGGCTATGTTGCCACCCGGCTCTTTCGGGATGTCATTTGTATACAGAAGATATAGGAGGGGGCCAAGCACAGATCCCTGTGGGACACCTGCTTCTATGAGTTTCATGCCACTTTTTGCCTTTTCTATGTATGAGTAAAATTTCCTGTCAGAGAGGAAAGACTGAATGATTTTCAGCAGGTGGAGAGGGCAGTTGAGTTTGGAGATCTTATATAGCAAGCCGTCATGCCAAACACGATCAAAAGCCTTTTCAATATCCAAGAAAATAGCTGCGGTGCTGTTGCCCTGGCTCTTCTCCGTGCAGACATGCTCCACCAGGCGAATGGCTTGCTGTACAGTGCTATGTCCAGCACGAAAACCAAATTGTTCAGGGATGATGATGTTGTTTATGGATAGAAACTGGAGTAGGGAGTTTTGTATAAGAATTTCGAGAAGTTTGGAGAGATGACATAGTAGGGAGATAGGGCGGTGGTTTTGCGGGAATAACTGATCTTTATTGGGCTTTGGAATGGAAATAACTTTTGCAACCTTCCAGGCTGAAGGGAAGTATTGTATGGAGAGGCAACTGTTTAGGATGGCTGTAAGGTGAGAGATAGCAGGTTGAGGAAGGTTTCTAAGAAAGGGGGGTTTGATGTTATCGGGACCGGGGGCTTTTGCATTGCCGATTCGCCTGATGAGAACAGAGACTGCACGTTCAGTGGTCGGCACAAAGTTGGTGACTGGTCTGGCACGAAGTGTTCGATGTAGGTGACGCTCAACTCTGCGCTCCAGGGCTTCTGCTTCTTCCTCGTCTTCATCGATTATATTCTCTTGGAACTGCAGCTCGAGCGTGTTTGCCATGGCGGTTGCTTTGTCGTGTGGGGTATAGACTAAACCGTTTTGCCCATGAAGTGGTCTGCTGGCTTTTTGGGGTTGTCGTCTGGATCTGATGATTCCCCAGAATTTTTCGGGATTTTGCTCTGCTGTTTGCAGGCTTTGTTCCCATCTAGCACTTCGTAGCAGTTTAAGTCTGGTCTGGATTTCCCTGGCCATCCTAAACATGCGTCTCCTGTCTTGGGGGTCACGAAAAGTTTGCCATCTCTTGCGCGTTCTGTTCTTGTCCGTAATTAGTTGCGCAAGGTCTGGGGGCAGGTTGCTCCGTCCGCTGTTGTGCGTTATTTTGATGGTTGATGCTTCCCCACACGTCGTGATGATTTGGGTTAATTCTGCTATAGCCTGGTCGATTTCTTCTGGGGTCTGCATGTCAGGAGCCTGGTCAGGTATGTGTAGAGTGACCAGTTCCTTGTACCTCGCCCAATTTGTGTTGTAAGTTGTAATTATTCTGTTACTTGGAATGTCTTGGTCACCCTGAAATCTTAGAATAACAGGGCTGTGGTCTGAATTTAGGCTGTTGATTACCTCTGTCGTTGTGTTGAGGTTAACGTTTTTTAAGAGGAATATGTCCAATTTGTCAGGCAGGCACCTGGAGTCATAGGGAACATGAGTAGGCTCATCAGTTGAGACAACCCTTACTGCTGGATGGTTATCAAGGTATCTCAGTAGTTTGTTGCCACTTGTGTTTGTAGTACGACATCCCCATGCCCTGTGCTTGGCATTCAGGTCCCCTCCTATTATGGTTCTGTGGTTTATGTCCAAGAGATCGTCCAGGTCACTGGGAAACAGTCTGGCTTGGGGTGGGTGGTATGCCGCCACCAGAAGTGTGGGGTGGTTGTTAAGAATAACTTCGACTGCTGTTGCCTCTGTGTTTATGAGTGGTGGCGTTTGTATTACCCTGTGGCATATTCGATTTTTAATGAGAATGGCTGTACCGCCACCTGGTCTGTTAGGGCGGTCATTTCTGGCCAACACATAATTTCGGACTCGAAAGCTCTCATCAGGGGTTAGGTGGGTCTCGTTTAGGAGTGCCACATCCACCCCATGGTCATCGAGGAACATCTCGAGCTCGAATCGATCGTGGGAAACACCGTCAGCGTTCCAGATGGCGATAGTGATGTGCTGGTTTTCATTTGCCATTTAGGAGCAGGGGCAAGATGTTTGTGATAATTAGTGTCACTTTACTGAGAAGATCTGGGGCTGCTAAGAACTGATTGATAATCTGTGTGATTTTGGTAACAAAATTTTGGGGGAGAAGGTTTTTGACAAACTGCCAGATTTGTGATAAAATTTGAGGTGTTTGTACCTGTGAGTCCTCTGTGATGCTTTGCTGGGCAGTGGTGTTGTCACTGGCGATGTTGGTTTGAATTGTCACCGCAGGAGCAGTTGGGGGCTCTGTGGCGGTTGCCATTGAATGACTGGCTAGTGGGGGGGCAGCCTCAGTCGCTGCAGAGGTTGAGGGGAGAGGTGTCGCACTTGTCTGTTCCTTTAGAACACAGGTGCTCGGGGGAGGTGCGGTTAGCGGCGGATGTAGAGTCACCTTGGAGGGCAGGATTCTGCCAGGTTGTTGTTTCGGGATTGTGGGCTTTGTTTTAGGGGAGTTTGGTGGGGTGCGCCCTGTTCTCACTATTTCGGCGAGCGTGGGCTGTGCTTGGGGCGGAGATCGCTCCGGTGGTGGGGAACAGGATGCAACTGCTTCCTGTGGTGTTGAGGGAGTTTCTAATGTATTTGTTCCCACCTGAGTTTGTTTTGGTGGAGGGGAGGAGTGTGGTGTATCCGCAGGTGGTGGCGGGGGTGGTTTTGTTGCCGCTGCTGTTCGCGGTGTGGTGGTTGGTGGGACATGTCTGCTGGTTGGGGGTGCTCGTCTTCGTTCCCAGGCCTGGACGATCCGCTCTCGCTCTGAGCAGCCCCTGAAGGAGGCTGGATGGTTGCCCCCGCAGTTTGCGCACGTTGCTGGCGCGTCGGGCTTTTTAGTGCAGGCCCCAGAAAGGTGTGGCCCGGCGCATTTCACGCAGCGGGGTCTAAGTTCACACTGAGACGCCCCATGCCCAAAGCGTTGACACAGATAACATTGCGTCGGACCGTTTGGTCTTTTGTATAGCTCCACCGTGACCTGCATGTGTAGCAGATGTGTAACTTTGAATATTTTGCGAGCCTCAGCAGTGTTCAGGAGATTCACTTGAAAATTGGCCGTTTTTATTCTGGGAGCCGAGACTGTTTCGCCGTATTCGTTTACAATGGTCTGCGGTTTCGTTTGCTGAAACACGTCCTGCACTTGAAACCCTTTCTCAATTAGGGCGTTTTTGACATCGTCTGTGGTCCAGTATGGAGTGAGCTTTTTAATGACGACCTTAAGTGTCCCCTTCGGGTCGTCACTGTATGTGAAGAATTCAATCTTCCGTTTTCGAAATTCTTCTTTGAGGAAATGGAAGTCCTCGGGATTTGTTGCCTGGTATACGATGCTGTCACCCTTGTAGGATGTGCTTAGTGCTCCTTTCAGCTTCCCTTGTATCTGACCGATTAGGGTAGTGTACCCTTTGGTCTCAAAAACCGTTATCGGGGGCACCCTTCTGCCTCTGGGCTGGCGCTGAGTTTGTGTCATTGCTGGGGGCACCGTTGTGTTTTGAGCGCCTTGCACCGTTCCGACGCCTGCAATTTGATTTTGCTTTTGATTATTGGACGCATCTGCGGTCGCAGTTGAGTGATCCACCTGCTTTTGTTGATGTTGCTTCTGCTGGTCTAGTGGTGGTTGTCGTACTTTTGCGTCTTGCGCATTTGAAACCACGCTCTGGTTTTCGCGCGCCCGGAGTTTCTCCGCGGCTGCGGGTTGCGGGGGCTGCCCAGAGTTGATCTTACGTAGCCTTTCGCTACGTCTGACTTCAGGGTCGGTCAATGAGGAGACCGAGCCCGAGTCGCTGTCTGTGGCTATGACAAGCTGGTCAGAGTCACAGCTAGTGTCTGACGAGGAAGGTGATGAGGGGGGATGAATTGAAGTATGTGAATGTGATGATGACGATGGTGGAAGTGAACTGTCGTGTGGCTGCACTCCATGAGGGACGCTGACAGAGGTTGGATCACGTGTGTCCGCCATGGCGGGCACCTACTCGATGTTATAAGGTTTCAGATAGGGAAGCCTATATTTCGACAATTTCCGCGCCAGTGGAAAAATTTCCCTACACCTAGCAGGCGCGGGATACCACCAAGGGCCTCACAGTCAGTCTGTTTGACTATGTGGCTCGGCGGGTCCCTGGACTGCAGCTTCCCTAACACCTATGGCACAGAAATTCTCGAACAATTTCGACTATTTATATTCACCTACTCGAGGCGTGATGTTCCTCTTTCTTCACGGTCTATCCCATGTCAGAGCGAGCGCCCACGTGGTCTAGAGCCCCGTCCGCGCCGAGTGTGCAAGACGACTTTTGCTTCTCAGAAACGACAATTTTGCTTTTTACCGATAACGCACACCCGACCACGTCCGGAAATCCAGAACACAGCGCGGACCGCCAGCACCGACGATACGACCAAGCACGAAGCTATTGCGCGAGCACGCAAGGCGGCGACCAAGCACACGAGAAGCAAGCAACGAGGCGAGCTCTGCACAAAGGCGGCGAGAGCGCGCGGTGGGTATTTCCAGGGCTGGGAGCACAATAGCGGCGCGGAGCACAGGTAGACGCACGTCCGTCCGCTTAGCAGTCCCACCTCGCCTGGCCGCTGGCACCCGCCGCACGCCGCCGCCGCACCTTTACCAGCTCGCCCTGCTGCGGCCGCCGACCAATGGGGCGCGCGCGCAACCGGCCGCCGCACCCGAGCCCATAAAGGACCCCCACCCCGCCGGCGCCGGCACGCACTCCGCTGCTCGACTCGCTGCGGCTCGCACCGTTTGGGGCGTTGTGCTTTTCTTTCTCGCTTCTTTCGAAACTAGCCCATCGCCATGTCCGGACGCGGAAAGGGAGGCAAAGTCAAGGGCAAGTCAAAGTCCCGCTCAAGCAGGGCTGGGCTCCAGTTCCCGGTCGGCAGAATCCACCGCCTCCTGCGCAAGGGAAACTACGCCGAGCGCGTCGGCGCCGGGGCGCCCGTCTACCTCGCCGCCGTCATGGAGTACCTCGCGGCTGAGGTGCTCGAGCTGGCCGGAAACGCGGCCCGCGACAACAAGAAGACGCGCATCATCCCGCGCCACCTGCAGCTCGCCATACGCAACGACGAGGAGCTCAACAAGCTCTTGTCGGGCGTCACCATCGCACAGGGAGGTGTCCTGCCCAACATCCAGGCCGTCCTGCTGCCAAAGAAGACCGAGAAGAAGGCCTAAAAGAGAGACAGCGCAATCGGCAACCGCCGCGTGCTCCCTTGGCACGCAGCGCGCCATTTGCCGCCTCGGCTCAAAAACAAAACACAATCGGCCCTTTTCAGGGCCACCACACAAACCTACGTCCAAAGCAGAATTCCAGTCGTTCGTCGCACCACTTCTCTCTCTCTCTCTCTCTCTCTCTCTCTCTCTCTCTGTGTGTACGGTTTTTTTTCCTTCTTACACACACAGGCGCCGCCATCTTGTACACACGTACTTGGCCACCTCCTCCACTCCACTCCACGCACGCACAGTCTCGCGACCATTAACCAGCACACGTGGCGCACAACAACACACCTCAAAAATAACCCCTCGGCACTCAGCCGCGCCGCAACACACAGCCCATCCACCGACAAGAAGCATACAAGCAAAGAGGGAGGGGAAGGAAGGAAGGAAGGAAGGAAGGAAGGAAGGAGGGAGCTCACACAACGCAAGGGCACGCTTCCTTCCCTCCCAACCGCACCGCACACCACGTCAAAAAAACTCCAAACAAAACTAAAAGGCCAAGTAGACTAAAAAAGGAAAAGAAAAACCAGCAACACAGACTCTTTCGCACTTTTCAACTTCCGAACACTGTGGTGGCCCTGAAAAGGGCCGTTTTTCAATCTCTCTTTCCTTCCTTCCTTCGGTCTCACACCGCCTAACCGCCGAAACCGTACAGGGTGCGCCCCTGCCTCTTCAGGGCGTACACCACGTCCATGGCCGTCACAGTCTTGCGCTTGGCGTGCTCAGTGTACGTCACCGCGTCGCGGATCACGTTCTCCAGGAACACCTTCAGCACTCCGCGCGTCTCCTCGTAGATCAGACCAGAGATGCGCTTCACGCCGCCCCTGCGCGCCAGGCGGCGGATCGCGGGCTTCGTGATGCCCTGGATGTTGTCGCGCAACACCTTGCGGTGCCGCTTGGCGCCACCCTTGCCGAGCCCCTTTCCTCCCTTGCCGCGGCCTGTCATTCTTCTTCTTCTTCAAGCGTCTCAACCACAATAATATAAAAAACAGAAAGCAAGGCAAGCTCCTCACCCGGCGCTAGCGAGTCGGCTACGGTTGTGGCGCCCAGCGCCGCCGCCGCCGCCGCCGCGCACATGGTGGAGGTTTAACCCTCGGCTGTTTTTGAAGTTCTAGCACCTGTAAAGTGCTTCTCCTTCTGGCGTGACGTTGGGAGATATGTGTCGTTACTTATTGTTGTTGCTTGACTGTTGTGCTGCTTTTTTTTTTTTTTTTTTTTTTTTTTTTTTTTTTAAGAAGACAGGACAGAGAAAGGAACAGTAGAAGATGGCGGAAAAGGAACGGCCCATTGATTAGCCAGAAATACTATTATACTAAGTTATAGAATAAAGGATAGTAGGAGGGATAGTTAGAGTGAGTGAAATCGAAAGGCCATTATCCTGGCCGCCTCGTCCTCGTAGCGGCGTCTTGATGATGGCAGACAGTTTTGAAGTGATGGTTTGGGGGGGGGGGGGGGAAGAGAAAGTAGTCAGAGAGTGACAGCTTGAGAAGTGGAAAGAGGAAGGGCCTGTCGTGATTAGGCCATCATTGGGGGGGACGAGTGGGTGGAAGGGGGGGGGTGGTGTGCTTGTGACTGTGAATTTCATGACATGATGGTGGATGATCGATGATGTGAATTCATGGGGGGCGGAAAAGAAGGTCTGGCCATCGAGTGGTGGCCAGACGATGAACACGGGTACCCAGGGAGAGGATTAAGGGATTAGGAGAGTGGCGTGTTTGTTGGAAGAAGGAATTGGCTGCAGATAGGATGCGGGTGCGAAGGAGCGGCACGTCGGCCAGGTTGTGGAGTTCTTGGGTTGGGAAGTCGAAAGGGAGGTGGAGGGCACGCCGGAGAGCCCGATTCTGGACGGTTTGGAGTCGGCGGAGGTGGGTGGGGGCAGCATTGCCCCACACCACCGCCGCATATTCAAGGATGGGACGAACAAGGGAGGTGTACAATCTAACAGCAAGGTGTGTGGGGAGTGTAGAGGTTGGATTGATGAGAGGATAGAGCAGGCAGAGCCGCCCCATTGCTTTACGACGCACGTCATCGATGTGGGGGCGCCAGGTAAGGCGCTGGTCCAGGGTAACACCCAAGTACTTCGCAGTACGAGTCCAGGGGACTGGGGTACCAAGGACCGTCACCTGAGGGAGCCGAATGGGAATATGGCGTCGGCAGATGATAAGGGCTTGGGTCTTGGAGGGATTAAATGCCAGACGCCAGGTCCTAGCCCAATCGGTTAAGGATTCTGTAGCCCCCTGGAGCCGCTGTTGTAGACCTGCCGCACTCCGAGAACGAGAGAAGAGTGCAGTATCATCTGCGTAGAGAGCTAAATGTACCCTCGGCGCAGAGGGCAGATCGGCTGTGAAGAGGGAGTAGAGTAGCGGTCCAAGTACGCTGCCTTGTGGTACTCCTGCCCTAATGCGTCGTCGTGTAGATTTCCCATCAGGGATCCTAACGTGGAAGGTGCGACCTTCCAGGTATGTGGCTATTAGCCTTACGTGAGACACTGGAAAGCCAAGGGAAAATAGTTTGTAGAGCAGCCCTTCGTGCCAGACCGAGTCGAACGCTCTGGACACGTCGAGGAGTATGGCCCCGAAGTACTCCCTACGTTCTATGGCGTCCAGTGCCTCTTCTACAAGGCGCAGGAGTTGGTGGGTAGTTGCGTGTCCCTGCCTGAAGCCAAACTGCTCATCAGGGAGGACTCGTTCTCGAGCAATATGGATGAGCAGTCGTTTAAGGTACAGCCTCTCGAACACCTTGGAAATGGCGGGCAAGAGGCTGATGGGGCGGTAGCTGGCAGGGGAACGAAGATCCTTCCCAGCCTTGGGGATGGCGACCACCTCAGCATGTTTCCAGGCAGTGGGATATTGCCTGGTTGTGAGGATGTTGTTGAAGGTGGCCGTCAGGATGGGAATAGAAGCTGGGGGTAGCTGCTTGAGGAGGGCATTCGTCAGCTTATCGGGGCCGCCAGCTTTCTTGGATTTGAGGTACCGCAATTGCAGTTCAACCTCTTCTTCATTGATGGGGGTGATTTCATCCTCAGGGTCCTGAACGGCAAGGAATTGTGGGAGGCGTGCCGTTACCAGGCGGATGTGGTCGGGGTCAATGGGGTCGTTGACCGGGGTGAAGTTGCGTGCGAAGACATCAGCCAAGGCATTTGCCTTGGCGTCTGGTTCGGACACAAAATCATTGCCGACCTGGAGGGGGGGTATCCTTTGCTCTCGTCTCAGAAGGCTTTTGGTGAGCCGCCAAGCCGACGGGTCACTCAGGTCAATGGCAGAGATTTTGTTCTCCCATGCCTGATTGCGGTGGTCTTGCACTGCAGCCTTGATTTGGCGCTGTAATCTATTGATGAGGCGCTTGGTTGCCGGATTCCGAGTGAGCTGCCATTCTCGGATGATCCGGTTTTTCTCTGTGATGAGAGCAAGGATGTTGGGGGGGAGCGGACGCAGATGGTCTGGGGGCCGAGGTGGACGGTGAGGGGTCGCTGCTACTGCAGCATCTAGGGCTATGGTGGTGAGGTGAATGAGGGTGCGATCTGCGTCAGTTTGATCGGCAGCAGGGATTGTGGGTAGGGCTGCTTCGACCCGTCGCTGGTAGGACTGCCAGTCAATACCGCGGATGTTCAGGCCTTCACTCGGCGCGGTCGGGACTCCAACGAGATCGATGGAGTAGATGACCGGCCGGTGGTCAGAGGCTAGAGCGATGCGGGTGGCTGCAGTGATGGGGTGGGGTAGACCTTTCACCACTGCGATGTCCAAGACATCTGGGAGACGTCCTCCAGTGGGGTATATGGTGGGGTCGTGCGGGCCGATGGTGCGGGCGTGGTGCCGCTCAGCGACCCGGAGAAGGCGACGACCAGATGTGTTTGTTATTCTACTATTCCAGGCAGCATGTTTGGCATTGAAGTCACCGCCAACGAAGACGTCGTTGCCGAGCGACAGCAATGCCTCGTAGTCTGGTGTTTCAAGAAGGCCTCGAGGTGGTCTATAAAGAGCCACGAACGTGATGGGACCCCTCACCGTGTGGACGACAACGCCAGTGGCTTCCACGGTGTTAAGTTGGGGGAGGGGAATGGGGTGGTGGCGGAGGGAGTTACGTACGTACACCGCCGTGCCGCCATAGGCGGTGGGCCTGTCTGTCCTGTAGCAGGAGTAGTTTGCTACACGGACAAAAACACCAGGTTTGAGGTGCGTCTCAGCAACAAGGCAGATATCAACCCTCTCATCAAGGAGGAATTGTCGGAACTCGCCCTGTTGTTTGTGGAGGCCGTTGGCGTTCCAGATCATGGCTGTCAGTCCGTGATGTCTAACAGCCATGACTGGTTGGAATGGGAATGGTGGTGGGGGGCATGGATTGGGAGAGGGCAGTGGCAAGTTGGTGCGGAATGGTTTGTAGGAGGGAGTGGAAGGTGGTTGAGATTGCTAAGGTCAGCGCCTCAACAACATTGTTGATGAGGTCGCTGAAGTGGTTGGGAAGAGAGGGTGGGGTTGGGATAGGGTGCTGCTGAGATTGTACCAGGGTGGGGAGGGGGGCAGCAGTGCTTGACACCTGCTCGATGGATGGGGAAGGAACAGCGGAGCGTGACACCCGCTGTGGGGAGGGGGGGGCAGTGCTTAACGCCTGCCGGGTGGGGAGGTGTGGGAAGGCTGCTGGGGGGGGCGGGATGGGGATGGAGAGGAGGGGGGGTGGGTAGGAGCCCAGAGGGGCGGGATGGGAGCGAGACGCACGTTGGGAGTAGGTCCGCGGCGCCGATCCCAAAAGGGCACCAGAATAACTGGTGCCCCCGCGGGCCGCCGCCGACGGCCCTGCAGCCCTTGCTTGATTTTCCCTAAATTGTTTGATTTTTGGGCAGCCCATGTAGCTGCCCGTGTGATTCCCGCCACAGCGGGCACAGGTGGGGGGGGCGTCTCGGGGTTTTGAGCACTCCGAGGAGGCGTGTCCACCGGCACACTTCACGCAACGCACCTCGCGGGTGCAGTCAATTGCGAAGTGCGCCAGTCCCTGGCAGCGATAGCACACCAGGGTCATCCTCCTGGAGCGCGGTTTCTCGATCGTCACGCTGGCGTGATCGATGAGCGTGAGGGATAGGAGGTGGCGGTTCTCCGGCGTGTCAGGGGCGGAGACGAAGAAGAGTGGAGTGGGGCGACGGGTTCTAGGGGAGATGATGCGTGATATGATGCTGGGGGTGATATTTAATGAGGTGAGTGCCTTCCTCAGGTCATCGTCAGAGTACTCCATGGGAAGCCCTCTGACGACGACGCGGAGGCGGCGTGTCCTGGTAGGGGGGGTGGAAAAACCTATTTTTAGCTTGCTCAGTATGATGAGCGTCTTGGCCAGGTCGGAGGGGGACTGGACTGACAGTCTATAATTGTCACTTCCTGACCACTTTATGCGGAAGGGGTAGTCTGTGTGTGTGGTCAGGATGTCAGCGAGCTCTTTGTAGGGCCCTTTGTGCTGGATATAGATGGGTGGTGGAGCGGGGGGGGTGGCTGAGGGGGGGGGAGGAGGATTTGGGGGGGTGTCTGCTGTGCCATCAATAGCAGCAAATGCGTTGCTGACGGGCACATCCGTCAGCGACGTGGTGAACTGACGGCGGGGTGCCGTTTTGCGCGGCACCTGGAACCCCTCCGCGTCAGTAACAGCCTTCTTCTTCTTGGTTAGCCCGCGTTCAGCAGGCTGCGTAGCCTCGGAATCGGACGAGGCTAACTGCCGCTTCCGACGCTCAGCGACCGGGCGCCGATGGTCGTCGTCAAACTCCATGACGCTCCCGTCATCGCTGTCATCGGCTGCGGCAGTCATATTGGGGAAGAGGAGGGCCTGCAGCCGAGCACTGTCGACCTGCCGGCCTCCCTCCTCCGCGGCATCACGGAGGGCGATGAGATGTTCTTGTAGACCCTCCTGTATATCTGCGTCTGACATCAGAGCCGACGCAACGTCGTTTTCGGGTGCCGGAGGATGTTGTGGGACGCATACAGCGTCCTCAATGTCCGGCATGTCGAGTGATCTGGTGGGTGGGGGGAGGGGGGAGCGGGATCTAGTGCGCGGCGTACGCGGGCTTGTCCCACGTGAAGGGGGCCCTGGTACGCAGATTTCCCTAACATTGGCCCTAGGTGCAGTTTCATTGATGGCTGCATCAATGAAGCTGCAACCGGGAGTGGCAGGGGAGGGGCAGACTATCGTGGATGTGATGGATGTGGTGGTGACAGT
Source organism: Schistocerca gregaria (assembly GCF_023897955.1). NCBI lineage: Eukaryota > Metazoa > Arthropoda > Insecta > Orthoptera > Acrididae > Schistocerca > Schistocerca gregaria. Next base: position 67,110 of record NW_026062613.1, on the reverse strand, counting down.
AGCGGTGCCGATGGTTGTGATCGGCAACGCGACGTCACCGGCTGCGGCAGTCTTCGTCCTTCTAGCAGTCCCTGCGGTGTCCGTGGTCGTGCGCGTGGTCGTCGTAAGTGGGGGGCCGGATGGGGCCGCCGACGAAGCAAGCTCCGCCGGACGGCGATCCGCCACACCCGTCGCATCGGTGCGCACACTCTTCGCTCGCGGCATCCCAGCTCGGAATGCGCCCAGCGCGCGCGCCGCCCCCCTATATAGACTCTGGGGCCCCGCGGCCCGCCCTCCCCTCCCCCCACCACCGCGCACCGAGGGCATATAAGCGCAGCACCCGGGGCGCGCGGGCCCGTTGTCAAGGCAGCACCGGACGCCGTCGCGCACGCATATCCTCCACGCCGCATCCGCATCCGCAGTAGCCATGGCCCGGACAAAGCAAACGGCCCGCAAGTCCACCGGCGGAAAGGCGCCGCGCAAACAGCTCGCCACCAAGGCGGCGAGGAAGAGCGCGCCCGCCACCGGCGGCGTCAAGAAGCCCCACCGCTACAGGCCGGGCACCGTCGCCCTGCGAGAAATCAGGCGCTACCAGAAGAGCACAGAGCTGCTCATCCGCAAGCTGCCATTCCAGCGCCTAGTGCGCGAGATCGCCCAGGACTTCAAGACCGACCTGCGCTTCCAGAGCTCCGCAGTCATGGCCCTGCAAGAGGCCAGCGAGGCCTACCTCGTCGGCCTCTTCGAAGACACCAACCTGTGCGCAATCCACGCCAAGCGAGTCACCATCATGCCCAAGGACATCCAGCTCGCGCGCCGCATCCGCGGCGAGCGCGCCTAAACCCGCACACCGCCAAACAAACAAAACGGCCCTTTTCAGGGCCACTAACGTCTCTCCGTCGCGAGCAAAACTTTGTCGGTCGCAACGACTAGTTCCCCACTCACTCTCCAGTCCAGTCGTCCCACCCCCGGCCCGGCCCGGCGCCGCCGTTTCCAAAAAAAAAAAAAAAAGCACCGCACCGGCCGAACCAAGTCGCAAGCGTCAATAGCGCCACCCACACAGGCCACGGCACAAAACGTGACGCCCGGAAAGCAAAGCAAAGCAAAGCAAAACAAAAAAGACTATTCCAAAACCACCACCAAGACAAACAAACAAACAAACAAACGCGGCGCAAAATAAATAGGTAAAAGTAAAATACACTTTGTGTAACACCAGCCGCGCGCCGCCGCCCACGCCCGCCAACGACCCCACAATCCAACCACCATCCACACATGAAACAAACAAACGCCAGCAAGCAAGACAGACAGACAACAAGGCAACCGACCGACCACGACACGACACGACAATCAACACCTTCCCGACGTGCTTTGATGGCCCTGAGAAGGGCCGTTTTTGTTTTTGTCCGGGACCGCGCGACAGCCTCTGGTTGCGCGCCGGCCACCAGGCGACGGTGTCAACCGCCAACCCTTCCCTGCCCTTTTTACTTCTTCTTCTTGGGCGAAGCCTTCGCCTTAGACGGCGTCGCCGTCGCCTTCTTCGGGCGCGGCGCCTTCGGCTTCTTCGTCGGAACCTTGGCGGCCTTCTTCGCCTTCGACGGCGACTTGGCCTTGGCCGGCTTGGCCGCAGCCGCCTTCTTCGCACCCGCGGGAGCGGCCGACGCCGCAGACGCCTTCTTGGCGGCGCCCGCCTTCCGACCGGTCGCCGCCTTCACGCCGCCAGCCTTCTTTGCGCCGGCCGCACGGGCCCCCTTCTTCTCCTTGCTGGCCGGAGCGGCGCGCTTCTTCTTCGCACCACCGCCGCCACCACGAGCCTTGCCGCCCTCGGCCGCCCCGCCGCCGGCGCCGGCAAGCTTGAAAGAGCCCGACGCGCCCTTCCCCTTCGTCTGCACCAGCTCGCCAGCCACGACGGCCGACTTGAGGTACTTCTTGATAAAGGGCGCCAGCTTCTCCGCGTCCAGCTTGTAGTGCGCGGCAATGTACTTCTTGATCGCCTGCAGCGACGACCCGCCGCGCTCCTTCAGACTCTTGATGGCGGCCGTCACCATCTCAGAGGTGCGCGGGTGCGCAGGCTTGGCGCGCGGCTTCTTCGCAGACGACGCAGACTTGGCCTTCTTCGTAGTGCCGGTGGCGGCGGGTGCCGCGGCAGTCTCGTTCGTAGCCGCCTGGTCTGCCATCTTTTGCTTGTTCTCTTTTCTTTTTTCCCCTTGGTTTCGCTTCCTTCTCTCCTTCGACGACGCACAACAGCGAGGGGCGCGCAGCAGAGAATAGCCGCGCACGCGCCTGGCCCAGCCAGTGTCGCGGGCGGGCGCGGACGGCCGAGAGAGCGGCCGCCACTCGGCGCGCCGCCGCGCCGCCGCGCCGCCGCGCCGCGCCTCCCGCGCTTGCTACCGCCCAACGTCCGACAGCCTGCGCGGAGCAGCCCCCAACCTGCGCCGCAACCACCCGCGCCATTCAAACCACCGAGGATGGGGCTACACACACCGACACCACGGTCGCCAACCAGTCGCCGCGGCGGCGCCGCAAACCACGGCCAAACTGCAGCCACCGCGCGCCACAGCCTGGGTCGGCCCGCCGAGAATCGCCGCCCCCGCCCAAATGCCGCCCCCACAGCCCCAGCCGACGACCCGCCACAATGGCCAAACCTTCGTCAAAACTCCCGCACCGTCGCCGCGGCAGCCCGGCCACCGCGGCCGGCGCCACAGCCACACGAGCCGAGTCGTGCGGCGATGACGGCCGTGCACAAACGCACCTCCGCCGCCCCATCGCCTTCCGCCGTTTTCCCGATCGGCCCGCAGCCGTCGGGCCACGGCCGCGGGCCGTCCTCCTCCTCTCGCCTCGCCCGCCAACACCCACAGCCCTTCCAACACATTTTTCTTTTCTTTTTTCTTTTTTTTTTTTACTTTTTTACGATCGCCGCCTGCGCAACATGGCACCGGCCGACGGAGCGCCAACCCCCCCGCCACAGGCGAAAACAAAACAACGATAAACAAACAAACAAAATAAATTACCAGCCAGCCCCAACTACAGACACACCGAATCTGCCCTCACAGCCGACCTTACACGCCTCAACGTCAAAACAAAGGTGGTTTCTTTCTTTCAACGGTTACCTTACCTTAGGTTACGTCAGGTTAGGCTAAGAAGGCGTCAGGGTTAGGTTAAGCGTTGACGTGACGTCACGTCTTAACGTAGGCGTTAAGCTAAGGTTGCGGTCACGTACGTTAGGTTAAGGCGACTTGGGGGTTGGCCTAAGAGCTTAGGTTAGGTTAGGTTACGTTAGTTTAGGTGGCTGCGTTAAGGGGCTTAAAGAAGTTTAGGAGAGGTTAAGGCGTCGAGGCGGCCGCACCCCCTTAGCTGCTGCGGCTCGGCCACGCCACGCCACGCTTTGGGGTTTCATAAGGTCGCGCGGCGGGTCGTCGGCACGCCGCAAAGGACAAAACTGCAAGACGACGTCGAAAAACAAACAACAGGTAAAAAATAAATAAGTAAAAATAAACGACGCCGACAGGCGGGGATCAGCAGAACAAGCAGATTCCGGAGAGCGAACGAGACACGCACACACACAAACCCCCCCGAGCCGAGAGAGCACAGAGCACCACCACGTGTCGGCCTCCGCTCACCCGACTCGGCTGGGCTGGGCTGGGCTGGGCTGGGCTGGGCTGGCGGCCGGGCCGGATGCACGTACACGTACGGCTACAGCCACTACCCGTACACAGCCGCTCTTCACGCAACACCAGCCAAATGGCGCGCCCGCGGCTCGTCGCGGTCGCAACGCCACGCCGGCACACTTTCGGCACCACCGTTTTCGCGCGCACCGCAAACAAAACGCAGCCGACACACACAGAGAGAAAAAAAAAAAAAAAAAAACACAGAGCGCGAGACGGGCGGCGGCGCACCTTTCGCCAGCCGGCAGGCAATCGACTCGCCCAGTACGACAAACGCGCACGCCACCCCACCCAACCAACCAACCAACCAGTCGTCGTCGTCGTCGTCGTCGTCGTCCCGAAATCAAACAAACTCTCAAAAGCACAGCCCCTGCTGCCAACGGACGCAGGCGCCACGCAGCTCCCCTTCCCGCCACACTCGATTCGCAGCGCAACTCACCCGGCACACCGTCAAACGACGGGCTGGGCTCGCCGCATCGCCGCAACCTACACACCTTCCCCGCCACGACGCACAGCCCCACCAGACGCCCGTGCCGCAACGACACTACTGCACTACCACTACCGCACTACTCCTCTCGCCCTTGCCATACACGACACAACACGCCAAAAAATGAAAATCCAAATACAAACAAAAACACCGCCCCCGCGACCCAAACACATGCACGGCGCGCCAACACACGCGAGGCAAGGCACGCAGCAAACGGCGTCCCCTCCGCGTCGCGCCATCAACCTACACACACAAGGCAACCAACAACAGCCAGCCAGCCAGCCAGCCCCACTCTCACGCCGCAAAAACAGAAAACACACCGAAACCGCCAAACGCCGCACATTCGCGCTTCGCACTTACCACACACCTCTCGGCATCCGTTTCGCACACAACGACGCGACGCACAATACATCATCACGGGCTACGCACGCACACCGCGACCCACTTTTTTACGACGCCCTCGGCAGAGCACACGTGCCCACGCCCACACACAGTCGACACAACGACGCAGCGCGCAGCAGACGCGGCCGCAACACGTACCTCCCCGACGACGCGCCAACACCGCCAGCCACTGCTCACTCGCCCAAGCAACCCGTGCACACAACTGCCACACGCGTCCACCACGCCGCCGCCAACCACCCGCCCGCCAGGGGGCGCTCACGTCCGCGACAACAGCGCGGCACCGCCGGACCGGGCCGGGCCGAACCGAGCCGAGCCGCCGCCTCCTCTCCACTCGGCACGCCACGTCCTGCTTGCAAAACACATGGCTCGTCCCTCTGTACACACAACGCGCCTGCCTGCCTGCGGTCGCCGCCGGCATCTATCTACCTGCGCATCGGAGCCAGGCCGGCAAGCCCACACTTAAATAATGCACTTCACCAGCCAAACAAACCCACTCTTCCTTTCTTTGCACAGCGCATGCAACAGCAGCCCCAGGAGCCGGGCCCGCCGCCAGCGTCTCCTCCTCCTCTGGGCACAGCCAGCCAGCCAGCCGTTCCCACCGCCCCGCCCCTGCTCTGCAGAACAAGAAAAAACGAAAAAGTACCAACACACGCACCCAAAGCGTAAGCCAGACAAGACCAGCCTCTCCAAGGCCACACACACGCAAAAAAAACAAAAAAACAAAAACACTACAACAGAATAAAATGAAAAAGAAAAAGCAAGCTGTCGCCTCGCCCCCGCCCGTCCCCCCACCCCACCACATTCGCCCCCTCCGCTTGTTTTCCTTTCTACAATTTCCCTCTTTTCCACCCAATATCCCGCCGCGGTTTACGGGCACCGGCCGATTTTGCGCCCGCCCACATGTGTGCCTACTCCCCACCACCATTCCCTCCGCAGCCCGCAGCCCGCAGCCCGCAGCCCGCTTTTCCCCCCCTCCCTGCCCACACCACACCACACCACACCACACCGACGGTGCTGACGTCGACACGCACCCAAGACAGGGGCCACGACCGTCTTTTTTCCTGGGCCCATCCCCGCACCGCACCTCCTTTCAATCAACGCTGTGGCGCCTGTGTCCGCGCGAGACGCGTGCGCGCCGCCTCTCTCAACATCCGTCCGCCGTCCGCCGGCCGGCCCGTTTTTCGGCCCCCAGGCCATCCGTCAACCACCACTGCCACTGCCCCTGCCCCTGCCCCTGCCCCTGCCCCTGCCCCTGCCCGCCCCGCACCACACCACACACCGCTGCTTGCCCCGGCCGTTGCCACCAAAGGCGCCAACCGCAGCCCGCGCGCGCCAGAAACTACAGGGACCCAGCCGACCGACGAAAATCAGAGCAATTGGCCGGGAGGATCAAAAAGAGAGCTCCGAAAACCACCGTAGCGAGGCGTGGGAGGAAACGTTACGAGAAGCAGAAAGGGACCAGGAAAAATTCTGGAAATTTCTTAAAACTCGTAAACTAAACACGAAACATCTACATCTACATCTACATGGGGAAGGAACGACCCCACAGACCGAGCTGAAGCACTGGCGGATTCACTAGAAAGGCAATTCCAAGCACCAGAAGCGGTAGATGACGAAACTGATGACCACCAGGAAATGGTACTCAGAAGGGTAAAACCGCATCCTAAGTGCCCCGATCAGAACATCTTTCACAATCCAATAAACGCAGAAACCCCGTATCTTATCACATCACAAACATACACACATCCTAAGAAGGCATCAGGCCCAGATTCCATCAAACCGCAACTACTACATCACCTACCTCCAGCAACTATCAATTATCTATCTAACATCAATATATAATGCTTGCTTCAGACTAAACTACTTGGAAACAGGCCCGAGTCATCACATTACCAAAGCCAAACAAGGACTTATTATTTCCGCAAAACTATAGGCCAACTTCCTTGGAAAGGTCCTCGGAAAGCTCATTCAAACTGAACTGAAGAAATTCAATTCTTAAAGGATAACAACATAATCATCCCACAACAATTCCGATTCCGCGAAGAACACAGCACCACCCACCAGGTGACCAGACTAGTCGAGCACATATGTCAGGCCAGAAACATTAGACACAGTACTGGAGCAGTCCTGCTTGACATTGGAAAAGCATTCGGATAACGCCTTATCTACAAGCTCCACCAGTACAACTGCCCCATCCACATTATTGCTTCTTTTCTCCGCAACAGAGCATTCTATGTCCATGTACCAGGAGCGGCAAGTAACACTAGATCCATAGAGGCTGGAGTCCCGCAAGGCTCAGTGCTGGGGCCCATTCTCTACTCAATATACACAAACAAACAGCTGGGAGGACACTTGTCACTATTTGCAGACGACACTGCAGTCTACCGCAGCAGTTCTAACCTGCAATATAGAGTCACAAAAATAGAGCAACACCTACAATCCATCCAGAAATGGGCTAACCAAAAAAAACAATAAACGCGGAGAAAACCCAAGCAATACAATACGATTCACATTCAAAAAGAATACCTCCTAACCTGCATATACGCCTCAGAAATAACAATCTTCCATGGTCAGGCACAATAAAGTATCTAGGCATCAAGCTGGACAAGAGGTTGACATTTAGAGACCATGTTACACACGTTTGTAACAAGGCTGCAGCAGCAATATTCAGACTGTACCCAATCATCAAAGGAAACAGAATAAATATGCGCGCCAAAAAGAAAATCTTCAAAACCGTCATAGGAACCAGCCATCACTTACGGCTCTGAAAATCTGGTCAATGGCCGCAGACACCAACATAACAAGAGTAAAAAAAAAGGGTGCACAACAAATACTTCAGAATTGCTGCTGATGCCGGCCGGTACCAGACAAACCGAGACATATACACAAACCATAACATACTCAAAATCCCGGAAATCATCCAAAGAAAAATCCATAAAGTTTTTTTTTTTTTTTTTTTTTTTTTCCCACCAAACCACGGATTCGAACCACCCACTCATCAGAAATCTGGGACAAAATCCACCCGACCCAAGAACGACATTTCCCATCACGACAAAACACCACAAACTACAACATACCATGATAAACAAAAATAAAATACAAACACCATAACACTCACTCAAACAACAAACATCTACACACACCCAAGAGACCCTATCATCCCATCATTTTGTTACCCAACATAATCAGACAGAAGGCAGGGATCAAGGACAGATCCGGTCCTTCGAGTACAGGGGGTAAAAAAATACCCATCAGACCAGCTCGCTCTCTCTCTCTCTCTCTCTCTCTCTCTCTCTCTCTCCGTGCCGACGCTGCCCCGCACACGCGTTCGCGTTCGGCCGACACCACACGACAGGTCTTTGGGGCCCCGCCACTGCGCACACGCACGCCTCCTCCTCTTCCTTAGTTCTTTTTCGCTTTTCTTTTCTCCCCCGCCCCCCGCTCTCACCGCCACATCATCCCGCAACCCTTGGGGGATGTTTCCCAACATCAACGCGCCCCAATTCCACTCTCTGCCCGTGCCGCACTCTCCACTTTGCTTCTCCCCGTCCCCTACACACACGACTGCCGAAACCCCGGTTGACACACCTTCTCGTAGGACAGGGGTGCGTGCGTTGTCTTGACGGTGACAGCAACAGCAACGGATCCGTCCATCCCATTCCCCCCCCCCCCCCCCACTCGGTAAAGAACCATGTTCAACCCACACTACACAACAAGGGGGGCACACACGAACGCGAAAGAAAGGGCAGGGCAGGGCAGGGCAACTATCTCGTACACATTCTTCCTCAGAACCCACATATCACATCAACGAACGGCAGGCCAATTGCGGACTCAGCCGTGTCAGGCAAATCCAACCCAACCAACACCTCCCACGGAAACCCTGACACTGATCCAGCAGTACGTCCACATACATCGCCACACCAAATACGGGTGACGAGTGAGCAACAAATGGAACAATACACAACAAGGCTGACCTAATAAAAACTGCACGTCACGTCATACCTTCCAGACAGACGCAGTTCCGACGGGACGGCGGAACCGTATACGTACCTTTCAGCCCCAACAACCGACCGACTGGACACGCCCGCGGTCTCCAGCCAGCCAACCACCAGGGCCACACAGCCCGCAAGTTTCAGCGTCAACACTTCTTAACGTACGTTGCAAACTTTTCAAAACATTGCCACACACACACCACGAAAAGCGTCAACCTCTCTCACACTGGATACACTCAACACTTTTTGTCGGCGGAGCTTGAGCCCAACGGTTGACACACCCCCACCGGCCACACAGGTTTCCCTTTGAAAATTGCAGTGACGGAGGAGACGCGGCATTACGAGAGGGTTGTTTCCGAGAGCGCGAGCTGGACGGAGCTGCGGCGCCGCCGCCGCCGCCGAGGGGTAATGAACGCACGCGATGCCGCATGACAGCCCATCACCCAAAGTTTCACCCACAACTGCACAGGTCGCACCCCCTTTTCGCGCCATACTAGTGTCGATCGTCAATTACAGCTGACGGTGTTCGCATTTGCCACTTGACGGGGGGGAAAAGAAAACAAACATCTGACACGCCATGTGTTTCTCTCTCTCTCTGTTACATCTAGGTCATTGGGCAGCCACTGTAAAAAAAAAAAAAAAAATAAATAAATATTTTTACGACATGGTTGGGTAAGTGATTTAAAGACAACAATTGTGGGTCACACACCATAGACCATTTCGATAGTGTTCTTGTTCTTCTCTTTTTCCTTTTTTTATCGCTCAATTGAAATAAAACCTGGGGATGATGCAATGCTGCGATATGGCACAACCGTCGTCCATTGTAACACAACTCGGGAACAAAAAGAAACCAATTCAGGGAACGTTCGTTCCTTCACAACGTTTCTTTCAACGCACTTGGTCTTTACCATCCTGTATATTCAACACACATTTCCTTTCATCAAACTAGGGCATTTCCATAACAGTTTGTTTCCGTTTCTGTGAGCACAATACTGCTTCTTCGACGTCATTTCACCATCTTAACTACAGACAGACAACAAAATAGGAAAACAGGCCTTGAGAACCCCGTCCACCAAATTTCAGTTAGCACG